>NC_140584.1:46177256-46368695 GCF_964204655.1 Triturus cristatus | reverse complement strand
AGTGTCTCCCCTTGAGAGATGCAGATAAATTGCCTGTTGAAAAAGGTGGCCAGCAAGGGTTCTGGGATGGAGATGATTAAGATGATGTTGTTCACATAAAGGAGTGCCTTCAGCTCTCCTAAAGGGATGCGGTGGACAGCCAGGGAGCGACAGAGGGTCACAGATAGATGTACTCTTGCCAGGAGGAACAATAATGGGGAGAGCGGGCAGATTTGACATGTGTCTCTATGAATTCATAATGTATCCAACAAAAATGATTTTGAGATCCTCGTTGATTAACAAGATCAGCCAAAAGCCTGCACACTCCAATGGATCCAACCATTCTTTTGAGATAAATGTGATAGTGGCTGTGTTTGTGATCATCCCAGAGAGACATTCTCCATGGCTTCCTCATGTTTTATCAGGAGAGGGAGTAGAAGGGGCTTGCCCATCTTATAAAAGTCCCCAGAAAATCCATCTCACCTGGATTTGCAAGTAGGAAGTGCTCTAATGGCTTCCCCCACTTCCTCCTCTGTGATGATGCCTTCAAAGTATGCCCGTCATTTGTTTATGAGGGATGGTAAATGTAATTGCCCTAGAAAGTCGTCAATTTGTGCCAGAGAGGCAGTCTAATTTGAGCTGTAAATCTCTGAGCAGAAAATTACAAACCATTAGACAACAAAGGGATGAATCAAGAGAGTACCGGATGCATCACGGATGGCTTGGATCCTCATTTGCGAGTCATGCTGGCACATTTGGGTGGAAAGTAATTGGCCTGATTTCTTGAAGTGATCACATTTGCACCACCTCCATTTCACCAGTACTTTTTGGGCCATGTCAGTATAGAGGACATTCAGGAGCATCGTGGCTAGTTCACACATTCTGTAGTTGGTAGTTGTCGGAGACATGTAACAAGAGTGAGCTGCCTTAACCTCCCTTTCTACTACCTGATGAGCTACTTCAGTCTGGCATTTGGTGATGGAGGTATCCTTCATCATGGACCCTTGCAGGGTGGCCGTACCAGCAGCCCAAAGGGTCCTAGCAGAGTCAACAGAGATGGTGTTGTCTGGTATGTAGGAGCGGTATGTCTCAGCAGGGCATCCTTGTGGTCTGGTGAGGTGTAGGCGTAGGCCTGCATACACCATCTTGCTGGTGAAGGATAACTGAGCCGAGATCCAGGTCTAAGCAGACCATACCTTGATCTGTGACAGCTGGGTCCAGCAACCTCTGGTGGAAGAGAGAAGTAGGTGTTGGAGCAAAAAGTAGTTGATGCGAGATTGGGAGCCATGTGGGCTGGAGAGAAAAAATGTGGATTCCTGGTCTGCACCATGCAGAAGGTGCCACACATCCACTAGTGCTTGGTCAGACAAAAGGACACAGAAAACCACCCTGCCTGGTCCAGTGTTGCAATCTGACTTGCTTGTGCTAAGTGCAGATCTATGTCCAAGTTCCACTTGCCACCCAAAAGTAGGGGTGTGTGGCAAATGCTAGGAGCATCCAGGAGAGGCTGGCTAGGAAGTGGGTCTTATTAGTGCTGGGCACACAGATGGAGCTGAGGATCAGAGTTTGGTCCGGAAAGCGGAGTTCGCAAAGACCCTCTGGCCCTCAGTATCCCAGCAGGGCTTAAGCACTCTAAAAGAGAGGTTTTGTTGGAGCAGGATGCCCACCACATATTTCTTGGTGCTGCTGCGAGAAAGGAATGTTGTGCCTCAGTCCCCACCTGTCGGCTGCTGCTGCTTAATGTGCACACCCAATCCAGTTTAAGTTTCTGTGATTCTTTAGGAGTTAGGTGCATTTCTTGAAGAAGAGCTATATATGTTTGGTTAGTTCTCAAGTAGTGCAAGTCTTTTTTGTGCTTAATGTAGTAGGACATGCAATTAACATTGAACGAAGCAATCGACAGGGACACGGACATTATCTGGGGGATGTCTCAGGGAAAAATGTGGGTGAACGGCCGGTTAGACATGATTGGAAGCATGGAAGGGTGAAGAATCAACAGTGAGGGCCTTCCTACGTCTGGGGAGATGGGGTGCAAGGGGAAGGAAGGGGGGGAACAGTGGAGAGAGAGTAAGTAAGAAAGTGGGGAAACAACTTCTGTGGTAATTCAAACTAAAACCTGCACCCAGCAGAGCCACTCTCACATGGGCCCATAAGCATGAAAAATAGTGTGGGCAACACAGTCAATAGGAAAGCCATCTACTGTAGTGATGTTCTTCTCTGAGTAAAAGCTCCAGGTGGGGCAGCACAAGGGATAATTGCGCCAGCAACCCAGGGTCTATGTGCATAGTGGGCCATTGGGGATGAGAATGGATGGAGCATTCCAGCATTGGGGCTTTAAGTGGGAGGGAATGTACGTAAAGGAGTTGCATTCGCTTGAACCAGACTGAGTAACTGCTATAGATGGAACAGGGAAGCCTCCATCCTCCCACTTTGGCATTAGACCAGTGCCTTAAGCGATGAGAACCACAGGTAGATAGGGTGATGGGGACAGAGAGCACCACCAGGTGGCAACAATGAGGGCAGTGTGCTAGAAAGAAACTGTCCCATGAAATGAGTACCCTCCCCTACCCCAGACATTCAATATGAAGTACAGGGTTGAATGTGAATCAGTCCAACATGGGTCTATTTGAGAAGTAGGCTCCTCCTGAATCCCAGGGGCCTCGTGTTACTTAAAGGGCAAACAAGATTTATCTCAGAATCTGTCTGTGGTCAGAGCTTACACCAACTGGTTGAGACCAGCGTGATCCGATTCTTGGCACCTCGAGGCTGAGGTGTAATGGTGGTGTCATTGAGAGCAGGGTAGAGACCAGATCCCATCGTCTGATGGTCAGGCCGTGGGGGGCAACCAAGGGCCCTTTTGTCCATGAAAGCGGCCTCAAGACTATCCAAAAAGGATCCCAGGTCTGGTGGGTAGGAGTATTCCCTTGTCTAACCATCGCAAATCACTCGAATGTGTGTCAGATCCAGCAGGCCATATTTGAGATCCCAGGCGAAGGCAAGGTCCTAGGGCCAGGAACTTCTTAAGCATGGTGTTGGTGGCCAAGGAATAACCCACCAAGACGGAGATGCGGTAGCCATCAAAGAGTAGATGAGATGGTGGTTCCTTCACTGCCTGCTTTATAGCCCTAGCTTATTGGTGGTGAAGAACACAGGCAATGATTGGACGGGTTGGCAGGTCGGCAGCTGTGGTGCAGGATTGCACTGTGTGCATGCATTGGAATTCCAGTGGTGCAGAAAATTGTAGTGACAGCAGTTTGGGCAGGAGGCCCTCGATGAAGGCCAGCATGTTTTCTCCCTCCACCCCTCAAGGACCTGTCCTCCTTATGTAGTAGGAAGCCATTGTCCATGCCCCAGTCTGGCAGCGAGGTATATTGCATTTCTATTTGTTCCATTCAACAATGGTCATTGGAAAATCTATTCCTACATAATTCACTTTATTCCTTCTATTTGGGATCCCAATCTCCATTACCTTTTTAAAAAAAAGTAAAACAAAACCCTTAGTACTTTTACAAACATGGTTGTTTCTCATGCCTTATGTGCAATATCATGGAATGTTCATGGTTTAACACATTACATTAAGAGGAAAAAATTCCTCTCTTATCTCCAATCCCAAAAAGTAGATGTGGCTCTTCTTCAAGAGACACATCTTGATGAAATTGAATCAAAAAAATTGTGTAGGGATTGGGTGGGAAAGATTTTCCACAGCAGTAAACATGATGACTGTCCCTCGTACACAGACCCTACTCGAAAATGTGGTGTGGCAATCCTCATTCGAAAAACCCTTCAAGTTATAGTATCCAAAACATGGGAAGATCCGGACATAGATACGTATTGGAGATACTCATACCTGTGTGGGATCAGTCTACGCCCAACAGGTTCCAAAAATCCTTCCTCTTGCATTTGAATCGCTTGTTGTCAGAGATTGATGCTTCATGGTACCTTATAGGTGGCGATTGGAATTTGGTGAGAGATCCGGTTCTTGATAGGACAGGTCCTCTTGATCAACATAATGCTGCAGAGAGAGCACTTATGAATGATATAATTGAGGACAATGGCCTTGTAGATCATTGGCGTCTTTCGCACCCAGATGATACTGAATACACCTTTACATCCCCCACTCATGGAACTCTTTCTCGGTTGGACAACTTTTTAATTTCTCAAAGTATAGTCCAATCAGTTCAGGAATCTCATATTTTGGAAGCATGAATGTCTGATCACTCTCCAGTCTGGTTACATTTACAAACAGGGATGACCAGACCAGGTCGCAAACATTGGAGGATGAATATTCAACGCCACAAAACACCTAAGGGTAAAACACAATTAGAGGATCATCTTCACAATTACCTTTCCGTTAATCAAGGCTCTGTGACCTCTGGTAGGATAATGTGGGCTGCTGCTAAGGCTACTATTCGGGGGCAACTTATGCGAGATGCAGCTCAGGCCAATAGGAAAAATGCTGCTGGACAGAAAGAATTAGAACAAGATATTGCACACTTCACCCGCTTATACACTAAAAAACCTACTTTACAAAATCATGAATCATTAGAACAAGCCCATATGGCTCTGAATAGTCTTTTCACCTCCAAGGCAGAATATGCTCTACAAAAAATGAAAGGGAGGCATTATGAACAGGGAGAGAAGGCGGGTAGACTTTTACAGCACAATTGAGACGAAGAGAAGTTGCCATGGCTATTCCAGCCCTAAAATCATCTGCAGGTAATATGTTGACTCACCCTCAGGATATAGTTAATGAATTTGCTACTTACTATAAATCTCTTTGTACCCCAGGTACCCACATAAATCATGATAAAATGGCATCTTTCCTTGCAGGAATCGATTTACCTCTCCTTTCTGCAGAAGACAGAGCACTTTTAAATATAGAAATTAGTAAAGAGGAGATATCACAAGCTATAGCCAAACTTCCATATCATAATGCTCCAGGGGAGGATGGATTCCCCATGGAATGTTATCGTTGGTGAGGTGACAGCGTAGTAGATTGTTTACATGCTGCATTCCAAGAGGCTGAGCATACATCTTCTCTAGGTAGTTTTTCTAATAAAGCAGTAATCGCAGTCCTGCCCAAACTGGGGGAAAATCCACTGCTCTGTAGCAGTTATCGTGCTATATCGCTCCTTAATTGTGATATAAAAATCCTGGCCAGTATTCTTGCCTCTCGTCTCCGCAGAGTTATTCCCTTCCTAATTCACCATACCCAAGTGGGATTTATACCTGGGTGTTGTTCTAGAAATCATTTACATTCCTTAGCCCATACCCTTCATGCTGCAAAAATCCTTCAGGATGATGCCATAGCATTGCCGCTTGACGCCGAAAAGGCATTTGATCGAGTAGAATGGACATATCTATTTAAAATTTTAGAATAATTTGGACTGCGGGATCAGTTTATAAATAATGTACGATTGTTATATGAACAACCAACTGCATTAGTTAACTGCGGGGGTTTCGTTTCTGATTAATTTCCAATCCGCAGAGGAACTCGTCAGGGTTGCCTCCTGTCACCTCTTTTATTCCTACTGGCTATTGAATCTTTGGCAGCAGCAATCCACCAGTCAACCTCTGTTGTTGGTATCCCTCTCCCGTTGGGAGAATCTAAACTCTAACTTTATGCAGACGACATTCTACTGACCATTACTGACTTATCACGATCACTACTATCACTACTTCAAATCATAGAGAACTGTCTAATAGACTCTAAGATAAAATCTTTTATCTGGGGATCCATCAAACCCCGTTTAGCCAGAAGCAAACTTAATGCCCATCACTCTAATGGAGTCTGAATCTTCCCTCGATAGAACATTATTCAATTGCACTACAACTATCCCAATTTACATACATGCTCCAAGATAACACACCACAATGGGTACCTATTGAAAGATCCCTCTATCTACTGAATTGGGTCTCTCAGCCCTATATGGGTCGGGTACAAGCGATCTAGATCCTCACAATCCTATATTATCTGCAATGCGTAAAACAAGGCAAAGGACACACCGTATTTTAGGCTTTAAATCACGTTTACATGTAAAAGCTCTGGAACTCTGGAATACGCATTAAAGGGAGAACTCTCTCCTGGCCCCAATGGAAATCAGCTGGCATCCTTACCTTAGATCAAATTCTCCATAATGGAGATCTCAAACCTTTTTCACAGTTGGTGGATGAATGTAATCTTCCCCTACTGCAAACAGATAATTATTTACAGCTCAATAATTCTCTTACTAAGGCTTTAGGCCCAAAACCCTGGATACTGCAAAATCTCACCAATAGTATTTTATCTCCACACCTGCGGGAGACATAAAGGGGTTATATCTGGTTTGCATAAAACACTCACAATGCAATTATTTTCTCATCCTCTATCCCGTGATCTTCGTTTTAAGTGGCAATCATGTCTAGGGCTTTCTTATGAAGATGAACAATGGGTGGCTTTATTGGAAAACTTAGATAAAGGTGTCCGGGAGGCTCATTTAAAATTTTGTTTATTTAAAATACTTCATGACTGGCATTGGTCACCGGTAAAACTACATAAAGCAGGCCTATTATCGCATACTAATTGTTGGAGATGTAATGCCTCTGGTTATGACATAGAGCACATCATATGTAAATGCCCCATGGTTAAACACTATTGGTCCTATATAGGTCAGATTTTGCATAACACCATTCCTTTACATTTACCACTCTCGCCAGGAACTATCTTACTGCATGATTTACGAGACTCCCCTACCCTTTCCAAACCGCAATGTCGTCTTGTACATACCGCATTGGCTACTGCTATAATTTGTATATTAAGGCAATGGAAATCCCCATCTCCGCCATCCCAAGAGAATTGGTTAGCATCAATGATCCAAACTGCCTCACTTGAGAGAGTCATAAATAACATTCAAGACCAAACTGAATTGTTCTTACAAGTAAGGGATCCCTTCCTACATGTAGAAGATGTTTGTGCAACTACTTGCACTTCTTAAGTTACTTTGGCCATTTCAACAAATTGATATTTAATTCTTTTCTTTTCCTCTTGTTACATTGCCTAGATATGACATCCTTGTAGTTCATAGACTGGTACTTTTAATAAATTTTATTCAGCCTGTAACAATATCCATATTATATTCATACCTATTTGCTGGAGTGATCCTGTATCCTCAGTAGTGTATTAACTTTTAGTAATTCAAATAAATTTACTTAATGAAATGTGTAATTAATGTTTTACCAAATTAATATTTTCTTACCTTTGGCTTTTTATGATTTTTGACAATTTATTGGCTTAATACTTTAATATTTCATATACAATATATAATATTTAATGGTGATTGTATTATTTTAATTGCCATAATTTGTTCTACCCCTATTTATCCCTTTTTCTGCTATTCTACGGATTTTGATGTATTTACTTTTCTATTTATAATTGTATTCATCAATATTTCTCTATTACAAAATGTTTTAGAATTTGCTATTTTGTCATATATCTCTTGTATTGTATTTATGAAATGCTAATAAAAAATTATAACACAAAAAAAAAAACAGAACTGATGAAAAGCAACAAAGAAAAGTCTAAGCACAACCGCAAATGGGGATTTAGGACCTGTGGTGCTTAATACGATTGGATACAGCTATGGCGTCTTGATATATTTCGTAATATGAGACGTGGCAATCTTATCCTGGTTCAAAGTGCAGTTATTTGAACCATCCAGGCCCATCCTGGGCTGGAAAACATATTCAATCAATCTAAAATCCTTGTCCTCCCCTCTCAGGGGCCAGATCACCAGCATTTTATGTTTTTGCATGTGGGTGCAGAACGGTTCTGTGTGCTTGATTTTACAAAATCCAGTTGTTTACAGCATCTGTGCTACCTCACTAACAGAGCGAGATATAGATAAAATGAGTTTCACACGCACTGACCAAAAACACTGCAAAACACAAGAGGAATCCACCGACTGTGAGCTTTGCCGTTTGGAGCTCAGGTCCCAACGTGTTCAAGGCTGGATTGGTGATACCGGGCACCAGGCTCTCCCCTGGAAGCTGGAAGGGTAGGGGCCGTTTTTGTCACAAGGTGCTGGTTTTGTTACTGGCGGGAGAATTTTGGCAAAAATGACCCCAGTAACAAAATCCGAAGGCCATTGTGACAGTCTGCACCAAGCCCATGCTGCTAGCCTCCCCTTCTCCCTCCCAGCCTGCCACAGCACACTGTAGCAGCGCACGCACGCTTCACATGTGCTGAAGCCTGTGCTGCAAATATTTTTACAAATATATTAACACCACCACATCTCACACATGACCATCAATCAATCTAGTAGTGGGAAAGTGCTACAAATTTGACAGCCCTGTTGGTGGTTTGAGTGCCCTGCCCTTGTGCTGCTTGTCCTCGCTGTCATATCCTTAAATCTCCTCCCTCCATCCTCTCCTCTTGTGCCATCTTGTATAGGGTGACCAGATCGTGCGACCCAAAAACTGGGACATTTCGCAAAATTAGAGAAAGGACTACTAATTCACATCAATAAAGTGGTAAAGAATGACAGCACTCATCCTCATAGAATCACAGAGGCAGCATTAAGAAAATAAATAAAATGTAATTTGTAAAACCACCATAATACCTGTTAATTAAATGACTTACTCATAACAGCTGCTTACTAGCCCTGCTTTGGAACACCGAAAAAGTGTCTCACTGTTTTCAGTTTACCCTCCCAAAAAACCGGGACATGAGCGACTTTTACCGAAATCTGCCGGGGCAACTGTTGAAAAAACTGGACTGTCCGACTAAATCCAGGACACCTGGTCACCCTAATCTTGCAGGCAATGATGGCCTCCACTCCTAGTGCTGCTTGAATGCTGCTGGCCCATAAGCAGTGAGCAAGCAATATTACTGCCTCCTACAACTGTTGTGTGAACCAGTCATGTCGCTTTTGAAGGCTGGAGCCGGGAGGACCGCCGCATTGACAGGGAATAAGGACGGAGCAGGCCAAAGCATCAGGTAAGCAGTAATATGCAATTACCTGGGCCCATCCTTGTTTACATCAAAGGGCCTGGAGACCGGCCGTGTGTATTAGCAAGGGGCCCACTGCACTGGGGAGAGACCAGTCCAGCTCCTGTAATCTTCCTGTAACCCAGGTGTGAAAAGGGTAGGGTGGACTGCCTCTAAGGACATGGTGTCAGCAAGTAGAGTCTATCTGCTCATTGTGTTTTCAAAGTTAGTACAATTAAATATGGAATGTAAAATGTGTTGTAAAATGCACTGTTTTAGCCTTTCCCAAACATTTTCTTGGAGGGAGAACTCTCCAAAGCCCCCCTAGTAGTGCTCTGGCTCGCTCACTCAGTGAGCTCTCATGCACCATATGGGGGCTGGTCTGACTTATACTTTGTGTTCTGTGACTCACTACTCTCTTATCTATTTTTGGTGTTTTCTGTAACAGTGTCTATGGGTACGTATTACTGGGTATCCTGGTGCTGGTTGTGGTAATCTTTTACTATGCTTTGAAACTTAATAAAATTAAATATATAATGAAAAATGTGTTGTAAAATGCACCATTTTGACCGTTTTAGTCTTTCTTTCGCCAGAATGTTCTTGGGAAAAGAACCCAGCCAACTCCACCCCATCCCCCCTACTCCCATCTAGTGGTCAGGCGCGCTTGCTCGCTATGCACCGTATGGGGACGGTCTAACATATTTCGTGCTCTCTGATTTACTGCTTTCAAGTCTATTGTTGGTGTTCTCTGTAAGAATGTCTGTAGGTACGTATGACTGGGCATCCTAATGCTGTTTAAGGTCTTCATTTACTTTTTACTATATTTCGAAAGTTAATGCTATGAAATATGTAATGAAAAATAGTTTGCAAAATGCACCATTTTTGTATTTCTTTTTCCAAAATGTCCTTGTGGGGGAGAACCACCCATACTCCCAGGGCTTTAAGTGGGCCGGGTCTCACCGGTGCTGAGCACCGGCAGTTTTTTAAAGTGGGCCTCGAAACGGGTCTCTATCGGGCTCTGTATTGTGCCCTGTTTTTCCCGGACTGCAGTGACAACATGCACATCGATGTGCGCGTGCTCACACTGCTCACTTCTCACTAGTGGAGAAGTATCAGCATGACGTCCTGCCAGGGGAAGGGAAATCCTTCAAAGGGAGTCATTTTCTCTCTGGATTTCCCTTCTCTTTTTGAAACTCGGGAGCAGCAACATGGTCGTGGTGTCACCAGGGCTTCAAGTGAAAGCTTTTTCAATATTATATACAAGCCATAGTTGCTGCTTATTTATCTTATGCAACTAACAACCATTGACAAAGCCAATAGTCCTGATTTGTTGTAGATATGATGTTACTTGTTGTATCATATATCTGATCTGTATGCAATGATAGAAACAGCAAAATACAAGTCGGGCAGAACACTATGCTGAGCACAGATTTTTAGCTTACCTTTTTTTTAAGCCACGCCCTTAATTGCATTGGCCACTCCCCTCTAAGAGCCCCCCAGTTTTTTCATCCCACTTAAAGCCCTGCATACTCCCCTATCAGTGGTCTGGTCAGTCATGCTCACGCCGCTTTCTTGCTACGCACATACGGGAGCTGATCTGACAAAATTTACCAGGGCTGCTTTGGATTCCCAGTACGGCCTTGAACTTGTGGTGTTGTTGAATTTCGACATGCGCAGTAATGTGTCTGAATGTGGGATAAAGGAGTTTTGTTACACCTCAGGAACCTCAAGGGCCATATTTGCAAACCATAAATGCTCAGGAGATAAGGGCTGAACTTCCCGACCTTACTGTGATTCATGGAGCCTGAAATCCCCCATGATCAAAATAAAAAAAAACGCATTCTATGCAGACATTCGATTAGAGAACATTTTTGGATCCTTATTTTAAGTCGGAGTTAGTATAATTTTAATTTGCATCAGTGCAGTGTTTTCAGCAAACCTGCATAAAAAGAACAGCGTATGTAAATGAATCGATCTCTGATGATGCTCAAGTCAGTTAAAAAAAATATATATATATTTCTTTTCTTGACCGGCAAACCCCTTTTAGTCCATGCAAAGTAGATGATTTCGGTCAAATTTTAGAACACTAAAAACTTGCCTTCATTGAAGAACTAGTAGCTGTAGTCTAATATCCATGGATTATAAACACATTAAAGATGACACATTTTGTCCCAGCTTTTCTTACCATTACGTGACACCTGTCTCCAGTTGACAGTAGGTTCAGGTCTCCCCGTCGCTACGCAGGTTAAGCTGATGTTGCTGCCTTCATTTACAACGACGTTTGATGAAATTTCCACAATTTGTGGTGGCACTAGAAACAAAAAATACAGAACTTATGAAAAGGACTCAATAGGAGGCAACAAACGTTCAATAAAGTCAGTATTGCCTGGCCAGACCTACAAACAACCTGAGACGAGGTAAATGATAAAATGTTTCTGTAAAACTGTCATTTGGAAACTAAAAGTACACAATACAAACTCCACAATGAAATAGTGCCTCTTGTTGCACAAATTGTGCATTACACAAACAGCACAGAAAATATTTCAACACAGGAGCATATTTACACAGGGCCGGACTGGCCGTAGCGGGCACCGGGCAATTCCCCGGTGGGCCGCACGGGTGGAGGCCGGTTTTGGGCCCCTGGGGCCCGTTTTTGTTACAGGGCCGTTTTTGCACCCGGGGGAGGGGGCGGCCGAGCACTTTGCCAGGGCCGGTTTTGGTTCCCAGTCCGGCCCTGTATTTACAAGCTCCATTCGCCACCGAAGCTTCACTTTTTTCCAGCGGCGTAGAACCATTTCCCATATTTACAAGGTGATGCTAAATATGCCTCTTTTCTCCACAGTCCTCTGCGGCAACGGGTGTGCAATGGGTGTTGCTGTGGGCGTTCCACTGCAACACCTATTGCTGTTTACGCTGCCCCAGATTTACAAGGCTGAGGCAGCGCCAAAAACGAATGCCAGGGAATTCCTTGTCTTAGCATGGCAATACAAGGAGAAATGATTAATTTCTCCTTGTTTTTTGCTTTTTCTGCAGCACACACATATATGCAGCACACATAAAAAGCCCAAATCACCATTATTGATGGTTTATGTGCAGGAAGGCCCTTCCTGCACATAAACAATCGCCCCTGCAGCGCAGGCATCCTTGCAACATGCTTCAGGGTGCCTGCACTGGCACTAGGCAGCTTTGTTTGCACCAGCACTAGGGAAACAAAGGGGTTCACCATCATTTTGTGACTATGGCGCACCCATGAGTTAAAAAAATGTCAGAGCACGGCGTTGCCGAATTTTGGAGTAGCACCGCACTCCAAATTTTTTTAAAAAATATGCCCCATAATTTGTTATAAGTGATTAGGGAAACTCACACCGCTGGCCTTTAGTTTTCCCAACAATTTTGCCTAGGAAATATATTGATGAGAAATATTTATATCTGCAAGTGATTTTTTGCCATCTAATTTTATGAAGAAATCCCTATAACACTAAAATGCAATATGACGGGAGTACATTATTTCTAGCAGATAATTTCCAAGGCTGACAAATTACTGTAAGTATAAAAGCCAAGGAACCACACAGCAGCTGAGCCATCCCTGACAATCTTTGCTTTTCTCCCAAGGTTCCCATACAATTTTTTTTTTTTTAAGTGGTCGTGGGGACCTTAATCCCTGCGGCCTCTGAAAATTCAGATTTAGTGCTACTCAGACACCCTTGGTGCCTTGAGGTTTACAGATACTCTATTGATCCTCACACCGTGTAGTCTCAAGTAGAGCCCACATCTGCAGAAGCCCTGGAAGGTGGTTATTCAAGGTCATTTTTGCAGTACATAGCTGCACCCAGAGGAAGGTCTACTGTCCTCCACACATGACTGAAGTCCAGGTCCATAATGAGGCCTCTCTTGGGATTTGATTCGATTTTTTTGGAATACTTGTTAAAACACTATAAACATAAACTTTGCAAAAATGGTAACAGTTTTCAAAACGTTCGAGCATGTAAAGGCCATATGAACATTATCAGTATGACTGCTGTTAGGGTTACATGTTGCTATTCACAAACATTTATTTTTGTAAAAATGTGGTTCTAAGATGGACGATTGATGCTGCCCTTAGAGGAAAACACCATGCCACCTTCTTCTTCCTCTGTTGGTCTTCATTTGATGGCTACCATGAAGCCTGATTGTGTTCTACCCATTAAACTGAGAGAGCGCACTGGCTGGCATTCTCTCCTGGCCCAGCTACCAGAAGTTGGGGAGCAGATTTGGCATAGTGCTGAGTTGCCAGGTTTGGGCCCTGGATTCAAATCCGGGCTTCTGCACTTGACTGAACAGCATGTAATTCTAGGCCAATCACAATCTTCCTTTGCCTAAACAAATTTAAACATGTAAAGTGAAAGTGCAAATATGCAAAGTGTAATTGTGAAGTTGAAGATGTAAATTCCAACGTACAATCTAGTATAGTCTTCCATAATGCACAGTGTTCTGCTGTAATCTAGTACTTAATGTACACAATCTTGTATTGTCTCCCATAATGTACAGTGCTCTGCTGCTCTCCAGTACCTCTGCAATTTATAAATACCTATATGTGTATATATACATATAGGCTGGAGCACAGCTCCAGCTTGTTGAACACCTCTTGATGGGAGACCTGCATAGACCTTGCTTCAAGTGCTGCTTTCACAACACTACGTTGAGTGCTGCCTATTCCTTCCTGTTGGGAACAAGCCTGTAAGCCCCTCCTGTGGCTCTGAATCCCTACTCTGCTACTGAGTGTGACTGTAAGCACACCCCATCCAGCCAGGATATCCATAGAAGCAGAAACAATGCCTTAAAGTAATCAAGGGACCATCATTCCTTTATCATCTTACTTCTTCATTGCACCCTTGTGCTGGTACAGTGTTCCATCAAAAACCTGGCTTGCGAGATGGCCAGAACAAGACAGATTTGTGTGGACGAAGCCTGGTACTATGAGGGCGTACTCCCTTTGCTGTGGTCCGTGGTCAGTCTGCTTCCACGGGGTGGGAATGGCCAATAGGAAAATCAGGCAGTGCCCGACGGGCTGGTCTGACAGGTCAGTGTGTGGGACCATTTTTGGCTGTTTGTGGGCCTGCTTTATGGTCTGCTGGGCCAGTTTTGAGTGTTGATTTCCCTGACACTAAAACAAACATTGCCTTCAGCAAGCTCAAATACATGCTGTTTTCCATACCTTGCAGACACACTGTGTGTATTTACAGGTTCAAAAATGGCTACTTTTTTATCCATGTAAAGCACTAATGGGGCTACTTTTATTTTGGAGCCGAAGTCTATTTTCTGTCCCAATCCGACCTTGTGCAATAGTGGTGTATTCACCTGAGAGGATCCTGACCTCCCAGAATAGAACCCTGTAATTTCACCTTATGAACTCCAAGACACTGTCCCTTTGAATCTGAGCTTACAGAGTGTGCAGTATCATAAGTGACGTTGTGTTTGCTTTGTTTTCCCTTATTTTCAGGTGTTTGCAAACCCTTGGGTTATGACAGGTAAAGGTTAAAGACGAGTTTTAAAGTAACTGGGGTTCTGCAGGAAGACTGCAATCTTCCATGTTACAGTGTTGTGACAACGGGCAGTCAGCAACCATCATCCATTTATGTAAGTAAACATTATAGAACCCATTCCAAAATTCTCATACCTGCCTTAATGGACTACTTTGATGTGGCTTACAGCACAGTGCAGATGTTTGCCATGATTTAATGACTGTGAACAGTTTATTGTGCTAATATCCAGGAGCCGTAGTATTTATCATTGATTTTTGCACTTTCTATTATTTTAATTTTTATTTGTACTGTAAATGTAGTCAGTATTTTAGGTATTAATGAATCCTTTGGTACTCTCAACTGGGTCTTAACCCGTTGCATGATAATGACGAGCTCAGCTCGTCATGAGTCATAGTGGAGCTGTGCTCATGACGAGCGATTAATTCCCAGCCTGTGCGGGAGAATTAATCAGTGGGCGGGGTCGTGATGAGCTCAGCTCGTCATGAGCACAGGTCCACTGTGAGTCATGACGAACCGAGCTCGTCACAAGCACAGCGCTGACGCCACCCCCCCCCCCTCCTGCGCCGCAGGGGAATTACCCCCGCAGGGAAGGGGTTAAAATTCACATTGTTGATGGAACTCAGAGCTTGTGTTACACTTCCAGCACATTACTTCACCCAGACCAGGCTTGCTCGTCCACGGCTGCCTGCCAGTCAAGAAGGTTTAGGACTCCAGCTTTCTGAGTGAGACCAAGTATTCATAATCCTAGTAAGTGGGGAGTGTCAGAACTCTCCCCTATTACAGAAGAAGCACTCCACTGCACTGAAACATATTTTAAATGACACAGTAAATCAGTATATATTCAGAGATAACTAACACAAAGCATATAAGATTCTCATAAAGCCAAGTCCCAACCAACAAAGTGGAGCCTATGATCCCCAAGTGTGGAGAATTTCATGGAACGTTGGTTCTACTGTTTTAATCCTGCCCAAAGTCACCTTCTCACCCTCTCTTTGAAGGAAGTGGTTCCAGTGGTGATGACCTCCTGGCTGAACACAAGGGCTGGGCAGATTAAATTGATGTTGAGTGGGGGCCACCCAAGTGTGGTGAAGAACAAGACACCCATGCACATGGAATGTTGGAAACTTGGTAGTTCTCAATATGTTTACAAAAAAGTACAAATAACGGTTGAAAGAGCATGTGCACCACATATGCACTAGGTAACTAAGATAACAGGTAAAAAAGGTGCATGGTTTGGGACTGTATTTACTGAGTTTCTAAGTATGGAAAGATGCGGAGAAGCCCGGGACAGATTAGGAGGCGGCCAGGGGACATCGCAGCAACAGTTGTGGTGTCTTGCAAGTAGCACCCAGTGCAAATGCTCCACGGGTTGAGGAGTTATGAAGCACCCATGTTTAGGAAGAAGTCTTAAAGAATCCAAGGCATGAGGAAAAAAGAATTCACTTGCTTAGAAATGTAAAATTTAAGTGACTAACCCGTCTGTCCTAGAACGTTCAATCCCATGTCTCCTGGCAGCTTTAAGACTGGAACACATACTATCTGGATAATTAGAACACTGATGTTTGCATAAACTAGAACAACATAAGGACATAGGGTTAAAAGTGCATCTATGCGGAGTCAAAAGCAAGATATCTGTTGAAAGACAATAATGGAACTCCATTCAGCAAAACTAAAACGTCTGAACTTAATTTATTCAAATTAGTAGCATGATCTCCTCGTCTACACTCCGCGGACTATACTTACCCATCCACTGGCGCCAAACTGGGAAGAGTGACATTGACTTGATGTCAACTAACTCCTCTGATGCGGGCCATCTACTAGACGAGCCTGACAATGCTGAGGCCAATCTGCCCATGGGCAAGAACTTGCAAAGGAAAATACAACCCAGGAATACTCTGGCGCTCCGCTTTTAACACCAGTTCCTCAAATTGGGACAATTGGCACAGAAATATTTTGAACATTGAAATCTAAAGAAGATGCTCTTTTTCTGCCTGAAGAACATCACCCAATTGAAGAGAGAGACCGAATTAATTCTGAATTGAGCTAAACGAGAACTATATATGTCTGATAATAAACACACTGACGAAAATGCTGCTCCTTTTTTATCTGGTCAAACCTAAGGGGACTCGATGATTCCTCGCTAAAAAGACTTCCTTGTCTTCCTAGTGAAAAAACAGATAGATTTTAAGCTAATTTGCCTGTCGTTAAATTGGCAGCAAGACTTTGCACTCTCATGTTTGAAAGAAAATAATATATCTTATACCCGCAGAAGAAACTCCAATTAAGGGGCGACATGTTGTTGCATTACCCTTTGTGCACATTTTATGGCAAATTTATTAAACAGTTGTATCGCTTTTGCGTCACACAGCGGGGCACAAAAGTAACGCAACTCTTAGGTTAGATTTATGAAGTCACATAAGGCCACCTTGTATAGTTTGATAAAGCTAGAGTAACACAACACAGCACAAATCACTACATTGCTCTACTCTACCCTAGGGAGGCATTCCATGGGTGGGGTGTGGGTGCTCCCACACATCCACCCATGGATTTTAGCGCATTCTCAGATTTGCCATTACTGGTAGACCTGAGAATGCGTCAAAATGCTACGCCTCCCCAGGTGAGGTGTAACGAAGAAAAATATCTTTATTTCTCCTTGTTACTTCCCCTTCTCTGCATCACACGTAGAAAGGGAAAAATCCCTCAGAGGTTTACTTTTGTGCAGGAAGGTGTCCCTGTGTGCACAAAAATAATCCTGCTTATAGCGCAGGCACCTTAGCACCATGGTGCAAGGGTGCCTCCATTGGCGATAGACAGCATATTGTGCTCCAGCACAGGGAAAAGACAGGAATGCACCGTATCATGATAAATATGGCCGCCCTTTTCCAGTCACACAGCGCAGTAAGGTGACTTGCTGCTCTGCACTGTCTGATGACTTTTTCATAAATATGCCCCTCTATCCATACCTTATTAACTGATATTTTTCAAAAGATACTTTTGAAACCCTGTTTGACTGTATTCGATTGAGCCTGCCAGTGCTTGTTTAAGTTTAGGTCCGATAGACATTCATATACTCAAGGAATGGTAGCTTTTATAAAGATCTAAATGCAGTCTAACTTTTGTACATAGAATTTGGTGGTCAAATGTCACCGCTGAACTCCCTATGACATTCAGGCTCATTTGCTGGACAACTTAAAATTCAGACTAGAAGGTACAGTTGCAAAAGAATGGAGGTAGAGGGAGGGAAACAATGAAGGGGGCAGGTAAAGGTGGGAAAGGTGGGAACTTAGGCTGGGGAGGGTGGAAGTGGTTAAGGGATTATAGGACGACACAGTGCAACAAATACTGCAGTGAGAGAACAGTATTGGTTAATATCCGTGCTGCAAAGATTTGTTTGAGTCTTCAGAAGAGTTTTTTACTTGTGAAATAACTCAGTATGTTGATGAGATAACTGAAGCGACATAGGTGTGGCCAGACCTCTAAAGATGTCACCTTTTATCTACACCTGATTTGTTATTTTAGTACTTGTATTTCCGTACACTAGAATGCAAAGAAATATCCTTGAATGGCGCCAGGATACTTTGAGTGGGTCACAGTTCACGCTTTACAGATAGATTTTCATTCATTCAAGGGATATTTACATCTAATATTATAAAAACATGGAGACCTCTTGTGTGATCTGTAGGCATGGCTACTGGAATCATGAAACTGCAACACAAGATGGTCAGAATGCTGAATAAATCAAACATTCACCCCCCCAGTCAAGAGATCTCTTTTCATTAGTCACCCTGAGTGGGACGGGTATACCCAGACATGGGTCCCAATCTCTGGAGTGAAGTAGACTGGCTAATGAGGGGTGAAACCCACAAACCGTTCCCATGATGCTAGTTTCTTGTCCAGGGAGGACCTGGCCAGGCAGTTCGGGCTGGACTGTCCCCCTGGTGATCAGGGTACAGACTGATTTGCATATGGCTGGGTTTAAACTGGAATGACATGGGGAGCCAAAAAATGATTGATTCAGGCCCAGATGTCTGTACTGGGGTGAATGTTTGATATTGTTCAACATTCTGTCCGTCAGTTGTTCTTTTCGTTCTGGGATCATGCAGCAATGGAGACAAATTTACCTGCTCCAAAGAGTGTCAGAGGGATTACTGCATAGGGTAAAAACCACATTTGGTTATGGAGTGGGTGTGGCACGTGGGGTCGCCATAACAATTTATTTATACAGCACACACCATGCAAAGAGAGAAAAATCGATGATATGGACTATAACACATGGAGAGCCGGATACACCATAGATGGTGGGGCAAGACAATCTTTATCACAAGAACAGCACTGGGAGTTAGCACAGGCTGCACACCAATTATTTTGTGTTGTTTTTATGGAGCACAACTCATATATTTCAAAAGTTCTGGGTGCTGCTGTGGATTCCCCGGGTTCTGTCATTCAAATAAAGCATCTTAAAAGTGTAAGCAAAGTATATAATGTAGAGGAAATCAGTGCTTTTATTGTAGAAGCAGTCCCTTTCTGAAGTTTGTTGAAAAACGAGGTGGCTTAGCATCTCATTATAATTTACAAAATCAAGACGCCACCAAAAATTAAAGGAATCTAAATTCATCCTGACCCTTTCCATTTAATCCTACATGAAACAGAAAACCTTAGTAATACACAGTTTAAAAATGCCAGTTGAAAAAGCGCGAAAAATCACACTAAGTTATATTATTAGATTAGTGTTCATTAGCAGGCCTTGGGCAAGGTTGCGTTCTGCTTCAGTGAGTTAGAAAAAGATATTTGAAACCATACTTCTGCCTCCTACTGAACAGTCACCTCCTACCAGAGCTTACCACTAGAAAGAAAAGAAAGGTCTTGTTTATAGTGATACACTGGGTACCATATACCCACTACAGTGGCTTACATTGTAGCAGAGTAAAAGAATGCCACCCTTCCTGTCTGCCTTGTACTGCTGGCAGACACTGTAATGACACAATCACAGGGCAGAAATGATGATCTTCCATGCCCCATTACATCCTTTTTAGGTCTCTCCTACCACAGCGCATGAGCTGTGCTGAGAGATGTATTGTTTACTATTCTGTGGGCTTACAACCTGCTCACAGCATACCACAGGGTGTTTTCGTGGTCACTCTCTGTTGGACTTAGTCTTCTCTTCCAGGGTCTTCCCCAAACCTTTTTCTTTCCCCCTCCTGTGTTCTGACCATGTTTTTTGTTTACTTTTAGGACTCTGCACACTTTACCACTGCTAACCAGTACTAAAGTGTTTGTGCTCTCTCCTCTGAACATGGTAAAATTGGCTTACACACATTTGGCAGATTTAATTTACTTGTAAGATCCTTTTAAAGTGGCACTACACGCACCCAAAGCCTGTCAATTAAATGCTGTTAATGGATATGCAGCACGTATGTGCCACCCAGTTAAGTAGTCTTTTAAACATGTCTCAGGCCTGCTAGTGCAGCCTGTGTGTACATTTTAAACTGCCATTGCAACCTGGCAAAAGAAACCTTTTTGCCACGCCTAAACCTTCCTTATCTGATAGAGACTTCTAGCTGCAGATTCCTTACCTTTGGATTTCCCAGGCGTCAGGCTGGATCCGGAAACTTTTGCTGAGCAATACCCCTTGCGCGCGACGTCGGGTGGCTCCATTCGGCTCTGGTAGCGTCGGTTATGACGTCGTGGTGCCTACATAGGCACCACCCAGGAGCGCGGACGTCAGTTCTTTTCTTTGCGCACCAGTTAAGCACCGATCCGGGAAGAGCTACCCCTCTGCCGCTTTTTGGCAGGCTTTTTCTCGACTTTTGTCGATATTTATGACGACTTCAAGTGCGAGGGATGTCGGGTAGGAAGGCAGGTTTTAAACTGTGTGGGACTTGTTCCCGCATGATGTCGGTTACCGTTCCCCACCGCGTATGTTTGTGGTGTCTTGACGCCATTACAATTCGAAGTCGTGTTCAGACTGCCGGACGATGGCTCCGAAGACCTTGAGGGAGCAGACAATGAAGTTGCTCGTGATCCGGCAGTCAACACCGTCTAGCGAGACTCCGAGGAGGTCATGATCCAGTTCGAAGAAGAGGAGGTCGCGGGATTTCTCACGGGTCCCTAAGTCCTCTTCCTCCCATTTGAGGTCATCTGGACACTCGAGGAAGAGGTACAAGAAGAAGAAGAAGGCCAAGAGGACTTCAACTTCACCTCAACTGGCGTCCGTCGTCGAAAAAGGTGAGGAGCACCGACACTGTAGGCACGGTTCTGCGGAGCTGAAGCCAGAGTTGACTTCATGCCTCCCTCCATTTCCTGGAACCGGAGCGACTCCCACATAAATTAAGGATTTTTATGAGGCCCTGCGCTACGTATTTGAGCGATAAGACCCCGTTAGTGAGCCCTCAGGCCCCGCGGGGTCGGATGGGGCCACATCGGGTTCGACGCTGTCGGCTTAGGCCACGGCACCGGTGGGGCCTCAGGGATCCTCATCCCTGACAACACAGAGCTGGAATGGCGTTGTACGATGCCGAATCCATCGTCAACAGAACCCAGGGGTTCTATGTTGTCACCTGAGCACTATGTGGATGTGCTAGGCTCAGGAGAGGAATGGGAGGAGTATGTAGACCGTCTAGAGAACCAGGATGTCTCTGAGGAGACAATGGACTGGTATGGGGAACTTGGGGAAGCCAGTGGTTTGGATATTTCCCCAGACTCTGGCATGCTCTCTCCACCTACAGTGGCTACAGAGGAGGGGGCGTCCTATGCTATGGTGGCTAAGATGGCAGCTGAAGTCCTTGGACTGGAACTTCCCTCCGTGCAGGTCAGGACTAATCTCCTGACCAAAGTTCTTCAACCTGGAGCTTCCACCTACAAACCCCTTTTGCCCTTTAATGAGGCACTTACGGACTTCCTACTAGGAACTTGGTCCAAGCCTAGCACAGGGACTCCTGTGAACAGGACGATTGCACACCGCCATCGCCTGGCACCGGGCGACCCAAAGTTCCTCAGCCAACACCCCACCCCTGAAAGTTTGGTGGTGTAGGCCTCTACTTCCCAGGGCACCTTGCCTTCCACCCCTCTGGATAGGGAATCCAAGAGACTGGACTCATTTGGCAAGAAGGTGTTTTCTTCCTCCAGGCTGGCATTGGGGTCGGTGAACACGGCATGCTAATTGGGCTGCTTCTCCCACTCTCTTTGGGAGATGATTGCACAGATGTTGCCACAAGTCCCAGAGGCGGTCCGGGCTGTGTTCTCCCAGGCTGTCAAGGATGGGAGAGATGCGGCAAAATTCACCATACAGTGTGGTTTGATACAACAGATTCGCTGGGCAGATCTATTTCAATGACAGTGGCCTTGAGACGCCCACCACACCTGGCTTCGCACATCTGGCTTCTTGGGGATGTCCAGGCCAATTTGATAGACATGCCTTTTGATGGAACCCGCCTTTTTGGGGAAAAGGCAGACTCGGCCCTGGTCAGGTTCAAGGACTCTCGAGCTACAGCCAGGTCCTTGGGCCTCTCCCACTCCTCGTGGCCAGTCTTCCTTTCACCCTTACATGGCAACGGAAAGGGTTTCCAGCCGCATCAGCCCTATCCTAGCCACTGTCCCGCACAGACTGCTCAAGCCATGCATGGACGCGGTACATTCTGTCCTCGGAATGGAGGCCAGAAGTCGTCTACCACACTGCCCCCGGCAGCCGCAGCCTCCAAGCACTCCTATGCTGATTCTGTAGGACCACACTACACCAGTGGGTGGAAGAATTCATCATCATCTCCCTCGCTGAAGAGCTATTACAACAGACAAGTGGGTCGTGCAGATCGTCAAGGAGGGCTATTCTCTTCCTTTCCTTTCTTTTCCTCCTACTATTCTGCAGAGTCAGGAATAGCTGGTGGAGGATCACTTAATATTGCTCTAAGAGGAAGTTACAGCTCTTTTGGCCAAAGGAGCTATAGAAAGGGTTCCAGTTTCAGAAGTAGGCAGTGGCTGTTATTCCCGCTACTTTCTGATTCCGAAGAAAAACAAGGGGCTTCGGCCCGTTTTGGATCTTCGGACCATCAATCTCTTCGATGAAATTCTAAATGCTCACATTGGCTCAGGTCTTGTCTGTCTTAGACCAAGGAAACTGGATGGTGGCGTTGGACCTGCAGGATGCATATTTTCACATTCCCATCCTGCCGGGCCACAGGTGTTACCTGCGGTAGGCCAAGAGCACTTTCAGTTTACTGTGCTCTCCTTCGGCCTTACCAGTGCCCCTTGGGTGTTTACCAAGGTGATGGCAGTGGTTGCAGCTCATCTGCGCAGGTTAGGGGTTTCAGTCTTCCCATACCTCGATGACTGGCTGTTGAAGGCGTCCTCGCCCCAGGCAGTCGTCTTCCACCTTCAGACTACTGCGGACCTCCTGCTTTCGCTGGGGTTCTCTTTAAACATCACACCTGACTCCTTCTCAGGCACTCCCTTTCATTGGAGCTGTTCTGGACACAGTGCAGTTTCTGGCTTATCCTCCCGAGCAGCGAGTCCAGGATATTCAGGTTATGATTCTGATATTTCAGCCTCTATCCTGGATTTCGGTGAGGTTGACTCTGAGGCTGTTGGGCCTCATGGCCTCCTGGATCCTGTTGGTATGACACGTGAGATGGCGTATTCGGGCTCTGCAGTGGGACTTGAAGTTCCAATGGGCACAGCATCAGGGAAATCTCACTGACAAGGTTCAGATCTCGGAAGGAACTGCGAAGGATCTGCAGTGGTGGTTAACAAACCGAGATTGGGTCAAAGGCAGACCTCTCTCCCTTCCCCAACCGGATTTCACAATCGTGACGGATGTGTCACTTCTGGGATGGGGCAGCCACTTGGAAGAGATGGAAATCAGAGGTCACTGGTCTCTGGCGGAGACAGGGCTCAACATAAACGTTTTGGAGCTCGACGTGATTTGCTTGGCATTGAAAGCATTTCTTCCCTCTGTCAAGGGGAAGTTGTTGCAGGTGTTCATGGACACCACCGCCATGTGGTACTGCAACAAGCAAGGAGGGTGGGCTCATGGACCCTTTGTCGAGAGGCCCTGCGGCTCTGGACATGGCTGGAACAACAGGGCATAACCCTGGTGGTTCAACACCGGACAGGTTCTCTGAATGCCAGGCAGACGATCTCAGCCGTCGATGCCTAGTGGATCACGAATGGCGTCTCCAGTCGGAGGTGGTGAAAGGTCTCTTTGAGCCGTGGGGAGAACCTTGGATATATTTGTTCGCCTCCGAAGAGAATGCACAATATCAGCAGTACTGCGCGCTGGAGTTTCCAAGATGGCTATCGCTCAATGGCGCATTTCGTCGCGAGTGGAGCTCAGGCCTGTTGTACGCCTTTCTGCTCATACCACTCCTGCCCAGGGTTCTGAAAAATATCAGGAGCGACTGGGTCCAAGTCATCCTGTGGCATCAGACTGGGCAAGGAGAGTCTGAGATCCAGAGCTTCTGAGCATGTGTTGATTCTCCGATCAGGCTGCCCCTTCAGGAGAATCTTCTGTCGCAGCAGCAGGGGAGGGTTCTCCACCCAAACCTGTCAACTCTGCGCCTCCATGCGTGGAGATTAAGTGGCGGCAGTTGATGACTTTTGACCTTCCTCCCGAGGTCTGTAATGTTATTCTGGCGGCCAGGCGGCCCTCCACTAAGTCATTATACGCCTGCTGTTGGCAGAAATGTGTATTATACTGTGCAGAAAGGTCTATTGACCCTCTTTCTGCTCCTCTTTCTGCTGTCCTTTTGTTCATTCTGACCCTTTCCCAGCAGGGCACTGCTTTAGGAACTCTCAAGGGTTACCTTTCTGGTCTGTCTGCTTTTTTGTGGCTGCCAGACCAACCTTCTCTTTTTAAATCTCCTATTGTTCAAGGGCTGGTTCACTTGTTTCCTCCCACACCCTTAATTATGCCACAGTGGGACCTTAATTTGGTCCTCACTTACCTGATGTGCGCTCCTTTCGAGCCTTTGCACAATTGTCCCCTCCGGCTGTTGACTATCAAAACAGCCTTCTTAGTGGCATGACATCGTCCCAGAGGGTGAGTGAATTGCAGGCCTTATCCAGCTCGCCTCCTTACCTTATGTCCTTTTCAGAAATGGTGATGCTCCGCATCAGAGCATGATTTTTACCAAAGGTTGTGACCCCATTCTATCTGGGTCAGTCCATCACTTTGCCCACCTTCTTTGTTCCCCCAGTTCCCTCTAAGGAAGAGGAGTGTCTCCAACGACTGGACCCAAAAAGAGCGTGGTCATTCTACCTTGATGGCATAAGAGAGTTCTGGGTGGATGACCAACTCTTTGTGGGGTATGTGGAAGCAAAGAAGGAAAAGGCAGTACAGAAAAGAACCATCTCTTGCTGGGTTGTTCTCTGCATTAAAATCTGTTATGCCTTGGCGAAGAAGCAGCCCCCTGAGGGATTAAGGGCCCATTCCACCCGGGGAAAAGCTGCGACTACAGCCTAGGCCCGGGGTGTCCCAGTCCAACACATCTGTCAGGCAGGGATGTGGGCATCATTGCACACATTCGCAAAACATTATTGCCTTGATGGCCAAGTGCGCAGGGACAGACACTTTGCCCACTAAGACCTGCAAGACATTTTAGTCTAGTCCATAAGTCCGCAACCCACCGCCGGAATGGTATGGCTTGGGTATCTGATTCAAAGGTAAGTAATCTGCAGCTAGAAGTCTCTATCAGATGAACAAGTTACTTACCTTCGGTAATGCATTATCTGGTAGAGACTTTATCTAGCTGCAGATACCTTACAGCCCCACCCATGCTGCCCCACTTTGCGGACTGATGTTGTATGACTAGGGTTTCTCCCCTTTCAGGGCCCTAGTTTTGCACACTTTTACATCAGTCACTTCGTGGCTCTGCACTTCTGGAGTGGAAAAACGAAACGTACTGACGTCCGCGCGCCTGGGTGGTGCCTATGTAGGCACCACGACGTCATAACCAATGCTACCTACACCATCGACGTCACGCGGACCCGAATGGAGCCACCTGATGTCGCGCTCAAGGGGTAGTGCTCAGCAAAAGTTTCCGGATCCAGCCTGACGTCTGGGAAATTCAAAGGTAAGTAATCTGCAGCTAGATAGAGTCTCTACCAGATAATGCGTTACCAAAGGTAGGTAACTTGTTCTTTAATTCATATTGGTCAACCCTAGGGTAGGCCCTAAACAGCCCATAGGCAGGGTACAGTGTATTTAAAAAGCTGAAGACACACAAATGATGAACGGAATGCAGAACAAATCAAAACCTTCACGCCCAGTCAAGAGATCTGGGTAAAATCCATTGGTTTTTTTACTCACCATGCTACCCCAGTGCATATGCAAATCAGTCAGCCTAACTTGAATCAAGGGGCACAGTGAGCCCAGGACCCACGTCTGGGCCTACCCGGTGCACTTCGGGCAAGAAAGCAAAAGACAATGTCCATCATCTTTCTGTGTTACATTTTCATCCTAAGTGAGAAGGGTATGCCCAGAGTGTGTCCCGTGCTTGCTATGCCACTAGTTTCAAGCTAGCCTGGCTGATGTGGGGTAATAAAACGCGAAACTGGTTCCAGGATGCTTGTTTTACAGATCAGGGAGGACCTCGCCTGGCAGTTCAGGCTGCACTGTTCCCATGGGGAGAAGTGTCAAGACTGATTTGCATATGGCTGGGTCTTAACTAGAATAGCATGGCGAGCAAAATAACGATAAATGAAACCAAGACCTGTGGCTTTGGATGAATGTTTGACAATGTTCAACATTCCGTCCATCATCTTTTTTGTGTAGCATATTTAAAAAGCTGGACATGCACTTTTGCCTTTTATATGTCCTGGTAGTGAAAAACTCTAAAATGTGCGTTTTACAACTGCAAGGCCTGCCACTCCCACAGAATAGCATTGGGTTCCCTTGTTACATTTATTAAGTGGTAACTTTCAATTTAGAGCAGGTAGGAAAATCAACTTTGCTCTGTAAAGATTTGTAATCTAAAATTCTCATTAATGGTGAAAGTGGATTTTAGGTCATAATTCTGAAAATGACACTTTGAGAAAACTGGGATTTTCTGTTCGTAACTATTTGGTGCCTGCAGCCTGTATCTTGGGTCACATCTAGGTGTAGCTGGCTTTTGGTCTTTTTGTATTGCCACCATACAGTGAAACAAAGAGGGAATAGGTGTTGGCAGAATGGGCCTTCTCTAACTTGAAAGGGGGGCGAAGCTACACATCCGAAACACTCTGCCTCAACATACACACAAAGGGTTTCACACTAGTCTTTCATGCCCCCAGACTAGCTGGGGCCGAGGCAGGAAGCCACTTCAAATAGGGCACCAGGAACAAATAGTGGACCCTCAGAGCCAACTCTTCCGTTCACATCTGAACCTGTTGAAGACTCAGAAGAAGGACTGCTATTCTGCTGCCCGGCTTCCCGAGTGAGAAGGACTGGAGCTGCATTTTCAACCCAGGACCACCAGAGCAACCCCAAGGACAAGTTGACTGGCATCTTGATCAAAGCCTCAGGGACAGAAAAAGCTCCAAATACCATGAACTCTGCACCTGCTGTGAGTCTTGGCCCCCAAGTTGTGCCACCCCATTCCTGGCCCTTGGAAATGGGCCTGAAGTGCTCTGCCAACCCAGCTATTGATTTTTGGGCAGAACTGAAGTAATGAGATGCATCTCTTTGCAGCTCCATATCTCCTCGTAGCGCCAGATAGGAACCACTACTGCGCAATGCATTTTTGCCCTACACTGCAGCCCCAAAGCTCCTCTATACTGATGCTGCGCAATGAATCTTCAATGCATGACCTTGCATCGCTGCCCAACAGCTCTTTGTAAATACCACTGCATGACGCATCCCCGACACAGGACACCATCGCACTTCAGAACATCTACTGCATAACGCCTCACCGATGCAGAACCCTGCATCACAGCCCTGCAGCTCCTCGGTACCGCCTCTGCGTAATGCACCCATGACACTAGACCTCACATGACAGCTCATCAGAACGACCTCTGCACAATGTATCCTCAAAGGGAGATCTCACAAGACTCCACAACCACGATTCAAGGTACTTTGTTCAGTGGCCCTAAGTTGGTCTCAGTACCAGGCACACACTCCATCACGTTTGGCCTGAACTTGTGACTTTGTCTCAGTCTAGTGCAACCACATAGCCACAGCTGGTGATTTGTTTTTATAAGTACTACTTTTAATCAAGCCTTTAAAATTGCATATCTCCAGTTCTACTGATTGGATTTTTCTCATTTTGGGGCCAAATAATTTAATACATTTAACTCTATTTTTCTAAATTGGTGTGGGATTTTTCTTGTGTTGTGTTTTCACTGAGTTACTGTTTGAAGTGCTGCATATATACTCTGCACCTAGCCTGGCTGCTTTTTTGCCAAGCTACGAGAGGGTTGAGCACAGGTTAGTATGGAGTTGGCTTGTGTTTCACCCTGACAAGAATTTTGGTTGCTGCTTCAGTAGGTTTTCACCCCCCTCAACCAATAGACTAATTTCTAATACTCTCATTTGCAATCTTTTGATTGCTTAGCTCCCTTAGACTTCCCTTTCTTTCTTATGTTAGCTTCTTCCTGGAGCATGAACCAAGTTCATATGTTCTTCCTCATCTTCTTCTCCATCTTTTTGCAATGCACTATTTATTTAAATAATTGTTTCTGTATTATTCCTGGACATGCAATGTGTTTTCCTACTTTTAACACTGGCATACAATTTCTTATTTATGTTGCTTTCACCCTATCTGCTGTGTCTATCGAAACTTTAGTAATAAGGAGACATTACTTGAGCACATTAAATTATGCTTTGTAATTGCAAAAAATGATGATGAATGCTTTGAAAACATCTGCTTTTATTTCGAAGAATGCATTCAGAAGATGCCCTTTTATTTTACACAGTTTTTTTGCTACTGCACTTTACAGGCACTCCAGTCCATATAATGCAACTCTACATCCCTCCACTCTACTCTATATCACTCCACTCTATTCCACTTCTCTAATCTACACCACTCCATTCCACTATACACCACTCTAACCACCCTATTCTATGCCACTTTTCTGTATGCCAATCTAGTCTATGCCACTCTACCCTACATGACTCCACGCCACTCTACTCTCTGCCATTCCTCTTTACTCTACGCCATGCCTCTCAACACCACATCACTCCACTCAACGCAATGCCACTCTATGGCATTCTCCATCACTCATCACAATGCCACTCTACATCACTAGACTCTGCCCTATTCCACTTCTCCCTAGGGCTTCACTCTACTCTATAACACTCCATTCCTCTCTATGCCATTCTAGGCCACTCCACATCTCTCTACTCTATGCCACCATACTACACACCACTCTTCGCCACTTGATGCCACTCTACTCTAGGCTACCCCACTCTACACCACTCTACTCTTCACCCCTCTATTCTATGCCACTCAATTCAATGCAACTCCACTCCACACCACTCCACTCTACAACACTCCACTTCACTTCACTCCATGCCACTGTACTTTATGCCACTCCACTCTGCCATTCCACTCTATGCCACTCTAATCTGCTCTTTGCCACTCTCCTGTATGCCAATCTACTTTATGCCACTCCATATCACTCTACTCTATGCCATCCACGCTAGTCTACTCTACACACTGTAGGCCACTCAACTATACTCCACTCCATTGTAATCCCCTCCACTCTATGCCATGCAGCTACAATCTACACAACCCTATGCCACTCTATTCCATGTCACTCTACTCCATGCCACTCTACTCATCTCCACTCCTTTCTACTCTACACCATGGCACTCTATTCTATGCACTATATGCCATTCTTCTGTACTCCACTCCACACAGCTCTACATCACACTCATCCACTCTATGCCACTCTACTCTATGCCACTCTACGCCACTCTATGCCACTACATGCCACTTTACTCTATGCCACTCCAATCTATGCCACCCCACTCTATGCCACTCTACACAACACCACTCTACTCAACATCACTGTATGTCACTTCACCTCACTCTACGCTCCTACACTCTACACCACTCCATGCCACTCCACTCTGTGCCACTCTCCTCTACCCCACTCCATGAAACTCTCCTGCATGCTACTCTGCTCTCTGACACTCTACCCTATGACACTTCACTCTATGCTACTCCACTCTATGCCACTCCTCTCTATGCCACTCTCCTGTATGCCATTCCACTCTTTACCACCCCATGCCACACTTTACCCTACGCCATTCTACCTCACACCACTCTACTAAGTGCCACTCCACTCTACACCACTTCAGTCCATGCCTCTCTATGTCACTCCACTCTCCTCTATGCCACTGTCTTCAACACCACACCCCTAACTTTTAGCCATGCCGAAGAGCAGCCACGCTGCTGTTCAACATGGCTAAAAGACATTGGCAAAGCAAGCCAATAGCTCTCACATAGAAGTGGCCTGTTGACTTTGCCAATGCTTTTTTTGCTTTGAGAGTATACCCATTATGACCAATTAGAAATATAAAGGAATTTCCCATTTTCAAAGAGGACAGACCAGAAGGTACAACAATAAATATCTAGATTCCCAATATATTTGGCGAAGTCTCGCAGGAACATACATTCCATACACAAATTCAGACCCTCCTTTTTTGGTTTTCCATTTTGGATAAGTGTTGTAGAGTGTGGTTCACTTGGCACGCCTGTTTGGATTGCATGTGCTCATTTGACAGCATACATGAAAATCCCACCCAAGATGCACCATGGGATGTATGCTGTAGCATACATACAGAGAAAAGTGCCACTCTCAGACCTCTTTTTAATAGATGTCATTAGATAAATGGGCTCTTTGGGACTTTTGGGTACAGGGGCAGTAGTTACCACACAGTAAACACTGACACTCCGCAGTGTGGTGTTTAACAGCCTTGGTAATTAAGGCTTACTCCAAGTTCCAAGACACGTTGAGGGTCATGCAGCATAATTCCTTTGGTAGAGAGGGTACAAAGCAGCAGCCTTTTCTCCAGAAAAATGTGAAAAAAATACTTTCTGCAGAACCAGGAAAATTTTAAGCAGGGAAACAATCATTAGAATTTTCAAAGTGGTAAAATGAAAAAAATAATTTAATGACTGAAGCAAGACCAAAGTAACAAAAAGAGAAATGGCAATCCATTTGTATATATATTTGAAGAAAATATTGCAATCAAACAAACATACTGGTGAGCTGTCAAAGACATTAGACAGTTTGTGTAGTATCCAAAGTGACACCCAGGGGCCTTTCATATGTCCTTATACCAAAATACAATAACCAGGTCACCAGTCTCCTCCTGCTTCCCTATGGCCAGTGGATTGAGACAGGTTTGTTCTCTCTACCAGCTGGAACATTCCAGTGCTTCCAGTCTCCACAATGTTCTCTGGAAGTGATTCCAAGCTACTGATTTCTAGAAAGCAACAGACTCTTTGTCCCTCAGTCCCTGGTCATGCCCAATAGTCCAGTCCTCACTTTCCTTAAGTATTAAAGGGGTTCCAGCTGTACAAGTTCCTAAAAGATCTGCTGGGTGTTCCAGCCACGATTTTCGGGGAGAGACACACCCTTCTCTCTGCTTCATTGTGTGCAGTCAAGAGTCTACTTCCACCGGCCTGTTTCTTTCAGGCCAGGAGCCAGGCGTCCGTCTCCACTGATCTTGATGAGTCTTCCAGCAAGGTACCTTTCGTGTCCTTCGTGTGTGTATGAGAACTGTGATGAAGAAAAAACCTTTTCTGTTAAATTAAAAAATGTATGGGTGTGCTTACCCCACAGATCCCGCCTACTTCAGCTTCTAATCTAAGACTCTCCTTCTAAGTATAAGGGCATCCACCAATTACACTCAACCAACATGGTGGCAAACAGCACTAAAAAGAGCATGGTGTTCTAAGGCCAGTACTATGCATGAATTTATGCAGACAAACATTTAAGAAAAAACTACCTTTAAATTCATTTAACTGATCACCATATAATGTTGTGCTTCAATCACATACTGACATAGGACATCAAGCAAAAAAAATAAAAAATAAAAATATATATATATTTATATATATTTATTTATTTATATTACAGGAGGTTGCCAGTAGGTAGTTATAGTTAGGACCTTGTTTCTATTCAAAAAGCATATTTTTCTTTTGCCAATATCTTTGGCCCCATTTGACAAATCTTCACTCTTCACAAAATTTTCAAAACTAATGGGGCGGTCCAGTCAGCTGCTGTGTTGAAACTTTTGGTGTGATTCGTCTAGCAGGGGCCGAGAAAAAGGGGGGTCCTGAAACTCGTTTTCTCAATGTTAATTTCCATTGGATACTTTAGACACGGCTACAGCCCTAACTGCTGAACGGAATTATATCAAATTTGGCAAAAAGGTCGCTCTTGGTCCAGAAAGCATCCTTTATGTTAAATGCTGTAAATCCATTCAGTAGTTGCAGAAAATTTTAACCATTTCTCAGATATCCATAGAGCTCAAGTCTGCCATCTGATTGGCTGTGAACAGTTCCAACCAAGAAGTGTTGGCAGCCATCTTGCGACTTGGTTGAACTGAGTCACAAGGAAAAAGGTTTGAAAACATTAGAAATAAAGAAAAGGCGGCAGGGTAGAAACACCCTGACTCAGGGGGTCCCACAGGGACACAAATTCGGCTGAAATTTTTTAAAAACAAAGCTCAGGCTCCGGCGCATCATTTTCTTTAAGCTCCAGGGTGGGCCAGCTCCCGGTGGACAATTATCTAAATTGATGTGGGGCACATGCACACCCCTGAACCACTAGGGACCACGACCTCCCCTTGGCTTTATTTTTAATTAAAAAAATGTGTGGAAGGGCTCCTGCCCACCCACACAGCCCGGAGGTCCGCTACCTTCCCAGGGCACAAAATAAAAAAAGACGGTTGTCCGTTTATGACCCCCAGCCCTGGCGACCACAACCTCCCCAGGGCTACAGAGAGGATGGGAGGTGGGGTCTCGCTGCCCACCTCCAGGAGCTCTCCATGGCCCTGGGGACCGCCACTCCACAGGTCTGGCTACAGCAATGTCCTGGGGTTCCCACAACCAGGAAATTGCAGTTTGCTATGGCATGGCGGGAGCTGTGCTCCCACCATGCCATAGCAAACTCTGCTTTGCTTCATGGAAGCGAGAGCATGAAAAATGCTCTCGCTTCCATGAAGCGAATAAGATTTGCTTCTGGCCAGAGGGAGCTGCATGTTAGCGTTTGCAGAATGGTGGACTGATGAGGGGTGAAACCCCGAAACCGGTCCTAGGCTGCTCGTTTCCAGTCCTGGGAGGACCTTGCTTGACAGTTCGGGCTGGAGTGTTCCCGTGAGGCACAGGGTCAAGACTGATTTGCATATGGCCAGGTTTAAACTGGGGTGGCATGGTGAGCAACAGAATGATGGGTTTAACCCAGATCTCTTGACTGGGGGTGAATGCTTTGATTTGTTCTGCATTACATCCATAAATTGTGTATCTTTTGCTTCCTCGCCTTAAGTGTGCCAGGTGTGCCAAGACATGGGTCCCAAGCTCACTGTGCCACTGGAGTCAAGCTATCCTGGATGATGAGGGGTGAAACCCCGAAAATGGTCCTAGGATGCTTCCAGGGAGGACCTGGCTTGGCAGTTCAGGTTGGACTGTTCCATGAGGCACAGGGTCCAGACTGATTTGCTTATGTCCAGGTCTAAACTGGGGTGGCATGGTGAGCAAAAGAATGATGGATTTAACCAGGATCTCTTGACTGGGGGTGAATGCTTTGATTTGTTCTGCATTCTGTCCCTAAATTGTGTGTCTTTTGCTTCCTCGCCCTAAGTGCGCCGGTTATGCCCAGACGTGGGTCCCGGGCTCACTGTGCCCCTGGGTTCATGCTATCCTGGCTGATGAGGGGTGAACCCCCGAAACCTGTATAGGATGCTTGTTTCCGGTCCAGGGAGGACAGGGGTTGGCTGTTCAGGCTGGACTGTTCCCATGAGGCACAGGGTCAAGACTGACTTGCATATGGGTGGGCGAGCAAAAGAATGATGGATTTAGCTCAGGTTTCTTGACTGGGGGTGAATGTTTTAATTTGTTCGGCATTCCGTCCATAAGTTGTGTGTCTTTTGTATGGATCATTGAGTGGGTGAGTCAGTGGCTGCATGGGGTACTGTTGTGTGTGTGGTGTGAGAAGATGTATGGGTGAGTGTCTATATGACTGTGTCGGTGATTGAGTGCATGTGTCAGTATGGGTGAGTAACTTAGTATGTGAAAGGCAGTATATTTGAGAAACAAATTATATGTCTGAATGCTAGAGGGAATGAATGTGAGAGTGGCTACATGGATGAGCGCATGCTTCTGTCAGTGACTCTATAGCTGAGTGAGTATGTGTTACTATTTGTATAAGTAAGTAAGTGGGTGGGTGTGTAACTGTTTGGGTGAGTAAGTGGCTGTATGATTGACTGTATGGATGAGTGTCTAGGTGTGTGAGTAATTCTATGGGTGTCTCACTCAGTGTGTGAGCGCCTGTATGGCTGTATGAGTAGATATCTTAATGGCTGTATTAGTGAGTGAGTGGGTGGGTCTATGATTGGTAGTATGGGTGAGCAATTGGATGTGTGTGTAGATCTATGAATCAGTGACTGAGTGTGTAAGTACTGGTATGGGTCTGTGAATGGGTTTGCCAATCATTGTGTGGGAGTGGCAATGAATGTATAAAAGATTCTATAGGGGTACGAGTGGGTGCGTCAGAGATGCTGTGGATGATGTTATCACTGATGTCATGAGTGATGTCATTTGAGATGTAATATGTGAGGTCATAAGCAGTGCCTTGAGTGGGCATGAGTTATAGTGAGCTCCGCCAACTATAACAGCAGAATTTCTCTGGTTTTGTACGAGTGAAATATCAGCCTAACTATAACGGCCATGTAACCTTTGTTTTTTTCCATTTATATATATACATCACTCTTTCAGGCATAGAGTGACGCATAAGTTATACAAAAAAAAGATGCAGAGAACTGTGGGTAGTTCTCAAGTTTAGGTGGAAAGCAGCTCCCGTATACAGCACTCTCAACACCAGTGACACTCTAAGTTTGCTCACCTCAACTGTCTGCTTTTCTATCAAAGTCTTTAAGCATAAGATTAGGACAGTCCCATCCGCGCCAAGAGAGAAAGGGACAAAGTCTATTACCATTTCTACAGCAAAGTTTTTAATCATAGGATTAGCACAGTGCTATCTTTGCGGAGCTGTAAAATGGCCAAAGCCTTTTACCACTCCAGGCACAGTATTACAGCTTTGGATTGGTAAATACCATCCAAGCCAACCTGAAATGAGTACAAGCAACCCCTGACACGTGTTTCGCTCTCATTAGAGCTCTTCGGAGAGGTACAGCTTTGTCCAGACACAAGGGAGCACCCAGTAGAAGTCAAAACAATTCTCTTTCAGGCATAGAGTGACGCATAAATTATGCAAAAAAAGAAGCAGATAACTCTGGGTAGTTCTCAAGTTTAGGTGGAAAGCAGCTCCAGTATAGAGCACTCTCAACACCAGCGACACTCTAAGTTTGCTCACCTCAACTGCCTGCTTTTCTATCAAAGTCTTTAAGATATATATATAAAATCATGCATGTTTTACGCTATGAGATAGGGTTTCGCTTTTCGGTGGGAAAGCAACTGCAGCAAAAAAATCTGCATTTTAGCAGACACAAAGCATTGTGCAATACCGCCCATGCCATTTCTGCTGCTTTCGCATCTGTCTACAAGCCAAAAAGAGGCAGAAATTAAGCAAAATGCCCTGCCGCACTTGAATTCCTGGAACAGCGCACTGAGGAATGCAAGGACCGAGGAAGTCTTCCGCTCTCCAGCATTGTCACAGGTGGGAAAATGTAATTACCTTAATGGTAATTTCATAAAGTTAATTACACTGTCTAGCCCCGGGCAGTGCATTTAAACAAGTTCCTCGGCATGGGAGTCTGTGCATGACGCCTGCTTCTCAAAGTTACTCTCAATAGCCTCGTGGGGGATCGTGTGATGTATTTATCTTTATGCAGTTATGAATAAGGTAAACACATTGCCCGGCCCCTCACAGTGCTCCCACAAATAACAGGTTTTTTTCCGGAGCAGTGTAGTAAGCAGTAACACCGAATGCGTCCTTCAATCAAAAAAAAGGGCAGACTTCGAAATGTAAACGAATATTTTCCCTATCTCAAGACGGGAGTTTGTCTAAAGCGAAATATTGCATCCTCGAGAGAGAACCCTCCCTTTTTTCTGGCGCTCGGTTGTCACCAGGAGCCCTGGAAACCCACTGAAATCCATCACCGTCACCCGAGCCCGGCCTCTCTTCCCACTGTGCATCCGCCAAGCCGAGGTTTCCCGCATCCCGGTGGGAGACTTTAAACTATTTATATCACGCAAAAAGCATCTCCGATCCGAATATTAGCCATGGGTTACAGGAAATAAACGAGGGGAGCGTTAATTATCTGCCATAAATCAGCGTCCTATTATTTGCAGCTTGCAAAGCAGGAGAATTAATGCGGGCCTTGTCGTCCGCCATTAAATCTAATAATAGGCGGGCCTGGAACGTGAAAGCAATAATTGCACTTGGACAACCCGCTTCCTCGGAGGAGCACTTTGGAATGCCGCTTCCTTGGCTGCGCGCGCGCAGCCTCAAACCCGACCGTTGTTTTTGTCGCCATGAAAAAGGCCGCAATTAAGCATCCCCCATCTGCGCGCGCTGCTCTTTCTCTCAACGAGGTCAGACTCTGCTCTGAGCAGGGAGATCGCGCTCCCGGGAGCTGCTTTTTGCTTGTAAAGTCTAAATATATATATATTAATTTCTCTATCATTAATAATTTAACGAGGGTCTTGTAAAAAGAAGATTGCCTTCCAAAGTGGTTTATAATACATAATAAAAACACCACACAATTATTTCAGTAAATTGCAACAGAATCATGATGAGCGAGCAAAGAAACAGCTGGAGACTATATAGACTGTGTGCTTCAAGGTGCTCAGACAAAGGGACATAAGTCAAATATATCTGTGTTTGCCCTGGCTGTCAACCTCTGGCCCCCCTCTCCTGGTTTCAAGGTTGTGGAAAGATTTCACAGACACACCCCCCCCCCCGCCTCCCTCCCCACATCACACCCAGTGCTGGCTCCAGCAACTGGAAAATACTCACTGCTGCTGGACCTCTGGAGTAAATGTTATGTTAGATAGTTTTATATAGTGCACAGCTGCCTCAGTGAAGAGTAAATGGCACTGTCAATTTCGGTCGGTCCTTCCAGCAACATTCCCACTATCGTTTTCCCTTTCCAGGACTGCTATGTGTAGCATGGCCACACCGGACATGCAGAAAAATAGCACCGTGCCCATCTCACCAGGAAGGGAAGATTCCACCAGCATATAAGGGAAGGAACCTTATTTTTTTTCCAGAAGACAATCCCCTGGTTAGCAGGTTTGCCTTTGGAAAGACATGTTGACAGGATCCCCATGCAAGGGACAAGAGAAGGCGCCATGTGCCTGGTCATGGGAGGCTCGAGTGTGGTGGGGGATGGGTGCCTAGGGTTGAGGGAATGGAGGGTATCAGTGGAGCAGCACCTGAGGCTGCGGTGAATGGTCAGCAGCAGGCTACAGGTCTTCGTGCTAGGTGCGGTCAAAGTGTGCATGGGTGTAGACAGCAGCAGTCCTCACTGTGGCTTCAATTAAGAAGTCTTCGAAGAAGTGGGAGGAAATGGTGGTTGGTTGGGCTAGCACTCGTGAAGAGTACAGTGGGGTTGGAAAGGGCGGGAAAGTGGTGCGAGGCAGCCAAGAGGAAGACAAGGCAAAACACGAATAAAAGAGCAAATAAATCAGAGAACAACCACAAAACACCAAAGACAGAAGAGCAAAAGAGGCACAGTAAGAGGCAGGAGCAGCAGACAATGAGGGCAAGAGAGCAGAAAGGCACACAAAGCGGCAAAGGAATAAAGACAGACAGAAGGGAGAAAATGTGTCACAGAAATGGAACAGAAGGCATAAGTGGCACTTACGAAGATGAGGCTGTGCAGAGTGACAGTAGTGGGCGGGGGGGGGGGAGAAAAAATTGTCCAGCAGTCATGGTCGGAGGACTGGTATGGGGTGCGGAAGGCACCACCTGGCAGAGAGTCAGGCAGTTAGGTGAGAGCCAGGCAGGCTACCTCCTTTACTCTAGGGTCTTAATGACCCTCTAAATCCGATATGGCTCATCTCAAGCTTCTTTCAGGTATACCCCAGTGGATCTCGTTCAGGGTGGATCTCAGAAGAGTGGGACTTTCTCTACAACAAAGGATGGTGTTTTGCATCAAAGCCATTTTTGAGAAGGCAGACCATGATCTAGGCTTGACTTGTACGCGGTAAGCTAGTCTGGTGCAAGAAAGAGACCCCTCGGCTTGGAATGGCTGTCTATCCCAATACAGTGACGGGATATCTACCACTTCAACCAACTCTCTTCCACATCAGTCCTAACACAATGGGAAGTCATGTTGTTCGCGAAACTGACATCAGTGGGAGTTACATCCTTTGAACCAAGGTTGCTCACACGTCAGCAAGATGGTTTGCTTTCCTGATTCTGAAACTTCACTGTAGATTGCCCTGTGTCTCGTTAAGTTCCCTTTCTTTGTAACGTTAGTTCTTTTTGCTGTGCTTGGGGTCTGCTTTGCCACTTCATCCTTCATTTTGCAACAACTAGTGTGTTTTCTTTCCTCTTTGATTAGATGGGCCTTCCCATGAGGTCAGATGTCCATGTTATCAGCCATTCTTTCACGTTTTAAAAAAAAAATATTCTACAAAGTGGGTGCTGGCTGTGCTGTGCTGGCGTCATATATCAGGCCCGGGTCATGGCACTGTGTCAGGGCAGTAGGATGTCCTTCCTACCTCCCCAGCCCTCCCCTTGTCTCTTTCTTTGAAATTACCCCTCCCTTAGCGCAGGAGACAGAGGAATACAACGTATGGCGAGCTGTATGCGCAACACATCTGCGCATGTTACTTATTTATATGGGAGAAAAGGCGAGAGCGAGGACGGAGCGTGATTCTGAAGACTGCGGTGCTGTGTATCCCCCCAGCACCTGCAGGACAGGGCTGCCTCATCTGAATAAAACATTCTTTCCATCTAACATGCAATATGTGGGCCTCCATTCCAGCAGCAGGAAAACCATCTCTTCCTGAGCATATAAAAAAACGGTATAATATGCACCTAGACGCATCAAAAAGGCCTGTGCTGTTTCCCACTACTTACATTATACATTCAGGCGCCATCTCCAGCTGTACACACTATAAAACCTGATACACTCTTCGCCTGTACAAGTAGTAAAACATTGCACCCTCCCCGCCTTTACTCATAAACCTGGTTCCTATTATACCCTTACCTATCACAAAACCTGGTACCCTCTTCATCTGTACACCTCATAAAACCTGCTATCCTTCCCATCAGTACACAGTAACTATCTTCCTGTACACACCATAAGACAAGAGGAGGATTACGCATCACAAATTGTGATGCAGTCTTTATCTGTACCATCACACTATGGTATTGTTTTACAAGGCCTGTGGCCACTCTTCTGCCTTCAAATATTAATGAGTGTCTCTTGTTCTGAGATGCATGTGTTTGTCTAGTAGAATGCGGATAATGCCACCTAAAGGCAATCAATTGTTTTTCCGTTGTAAGTATTTTATTGAAATCACAAATGCAAAGGAGAACAATATCATGTACAGTCAACAAGGGTGTAGGAGAGGGGTGCAATCCTCAAATGTAGTAGAGGTATATACGGAAGGGGGGACATAATCAATGTAACCGTAAATCAATGACGGCAGGTGAGGAAGGGAAGCAGGGGATGGGGAGGCAGAGCAAAAGAGAGGAGGGGAAAGAGAATAAAGGAGGAAGCACGAGGTGGGGGGAGAGAACCAGGACTGGAAGATGGATGGGTAGCAGAGGCTGTGTGCTGTGCAGTGGGAAAAGGAAGGCAGATGGGGGACGGGGGTAGAGAGGGAGCAGAGCAGAAGATGGAAGTTGAGATAGTAAAGCGGTCAGTTTTCCCCTAGACCAGGTGACCATATATGAAGGACTCGTCAGCCTTATCCATCAAGTTATAGATCACCTTCTCATAGGAGACAGTCTTTAACATGACCGTGAGCCGTTTATCGTGTGTTGGGACCTGCAGGGAGTGCCTGTGATGTAGGATACAGATTTTGGCCGCTGTGAGGATGGTGGTGAGTAAGCAGAGATCCGCCAGATTGTGCAGAAGAAGTAGCGGGCTCAATAGTGGGGTGGGCTCATCCATGGTATCCCTCAATGTGGACCCTACAGCGGCCCAGAAGGGGCAAAACATGGGACATTCTGCTAAGAGGTGCACTATGCCACAGGACCCGTGATTGCATTTCTAACAGGAGGAGTAGGATAGCAGGCCAGCAGAGCAGAGTCGCTTCGTGCCGGTGTCCATTGCCAGCCCTCCAGGATCTTAAAAGGCTGTACTTCATCCCGGCCCCTCGGCTTTCCCATCCAAGGTCCTCCAATGGTTCTTTCCAGCTCTCCTCTTTGCATTCCACCTGAAGACTGGCCTGCCAGGTCTCCCTAAGGCTCTCTATTTTTTGGCTGTAACTAGAAGTGACCCGTCAAGAGATAATAGACCGCCACACCGTTAAACTGCGCCATATGGAAGCACTGGGGATAGAGGGACAGACCAGAGTCGTGGGCCTAATCTGCTCATTAGGCAGTCACGCAAATTCATGTGGCGCCATTGCTGGGTTTGTGCAGGTCAAATACCTACCACAACACCGCAAAGGACTTGAGCTCACCCTGTAAGAGCAGGTGCTTCAAAGTATGGATGCCCACTGTGCACCAGGGGGTCTTTTTAAGCATGGTGCCGCCAATGCAGATGTCATGGTTGCACCCGGTAGGTGCTCTTTCATGAAGCTATGCATCCACGAGAGGAGCCTAAGGGCTCCTGTCCAGGTTCTATCCATTGCCTGTACCATCGCGTTCGGGGTCACTGTACAGATGGAGCTCGAGGAGACCCGGTGAGCCATTCATAAGCCTGTTCTAAATCGTGACCCATAGTACTGAATTTTTGACCCAGGTGTGCATAAATGCCATTTGCTCTAGGTGGAGAGCCATGCAATAGTGCTCTGTGAACGGGAGGTCCAGACCCACCACGGACCTGTGAACGAGAAGTTTCGTGATGACCAGACGGGATTTCGCTGGGCACCAGAGAAAGACTTTGATGGCCCTATCCACTTGCCGGCATACGGAGAGGGGCTTCAGCAGGGGAGCATATCCAGTACAATGTCAAGCCACATGCACTCCAGGAGCAGGTCCAGGTTGTCTGGCACCATGTGTCCCAAGCCTCTATTGACATAGACGCCCAGATATTTGAGACGGGCAGCTTTCCATTGGAACAGGTATCCGGCAATGGCGATGCAGGTAGTAACTCTTGAGAGCAGAAGGTTCTTGCTTTTATAACCTGTTGACCTCATAACCAGATATGGCTGCACACGTGTCAATGATCTCCAAAACCGCAGTGATGAAAGAGGGTAGAACCATGAGAGTAAGCAGACTATCATCTGTGTACAAGTATGTTGAGGATCCTCTGGATGTGGATATGCCCATGATCCAATTTGACTGGTACAGGGCCGCCGCTAGGGGTTATATGGTTAGGAGGAGAGAGGGCAGCCCTGGAGTATTCCCTGGTGGATCAGGAAGGGGTCAGAGAGAAAGCCACCACAGTCACCCTGTACTGTGGGGGAATCATAGACCCAGCACACTTGTGAGATAAAACTCGTAAAGGCAGAATTTCTGGAGCTCCTCAACTAGATAGTCCCATTCTATTCTGCAGAAGGCCTTCTCAGCGTCCGACGAAGCCAAGGCCTCCTTCAATAAGTCAGTCGCAATCCACACCACATGAGCTAGCGTTCGCAGGTTGCTGCGGGACGATAAACAGGGATGAACAACACTTGCATGAGGTGGATGAGGGAGGGGAGAACCCGCTTAAAGCATGAAGCCAGTATGTTGGCCAAAATTTTAATATCCCCTTTGTGGAGGGAGCTGGGGCGGGATCTACCGCAGAGGAGGGGTTCCTCCGTGATTTTGGGAGGACCGAGATCAGGGCTTTTGTTGGAAAGGAGACCCAGGGAGCCCATCAGGTCAACCTTGGCAAAGGCCTTGTGGAGGAGATCTAATACTTTAGGCTTGGTTCACCTGTAGAACTTGTCTGGAACGCTGACCTCCCCTGGGGCCTTGCGATAGGGCAGGTTGGAGATGGTCTGTACGATCTCCTCCTTGGTCATGGCATCCCAGAGTAGCTCCCATCCCTCATCCGTGAGGCAAGGTAGGCAGACACTGTCCAGGATGGCAGTGGCCTGTGCCGCCTCCGAGGTTGCTTCAGGGGAGTACAGGACATAATTGTAGGAGGCAAATATGTCTGCTTTTTCCTGAGGGTTGGTGACCAGGTATCCGGTGTCCAAGGTAATGGCGCATGTAGTTATACCATTTGCCTTACCTGCGGTGCAAGAAGTCTGCCCACCTTCTCCCCTTGTTCGTAGTGTTGGTGCCTTAGCTTTTGGAGTGCAAATTCAGCTTTGGAAGTGAAGAGGGTGTTGAACTCCATGCACACCTTTTCCAAGCTGCACCTAGCAGCATCTCAGGGGCAGGCTGTGTAGGGGCACCTAAGGCAGGCTATGTCCCCTCAGGGCTGTCTGCTGCACCTTCCATTGCCTAGTGGACAGGCTGCATCCCTCATTAGCTGGCCCCTGATAGTGGCTTTCATTACCGCCCACAGGGTCAGAGCCGAGGTTGTTCTCCTGAAAGGTTTTAGCATGGGTTTTGAGTTGCTCCTTGCCCATTGGGTGGGTATAGCAGGATTGGTTGAGGCCCCAGGGTTTCCGAACCAGCCTGGGTAGGCCCAAGTCAGCCAACAGGCCAAAGTCCATGAGGGCGCCTTCTAGAATGGAGGCCTCACACACGAAGTGGCAGAAAGGGTGGGCTATGAGGAAATAGTCCAGTCATGATAGCGTGCCGTATACCGGGGGCAAATAGGTGTATTCTCGATCCACCAGATGCAATAGGCCCCATACGTCCAGGAGGCCATGGTCTGCTTTGATGTCCCCTTGGAGAAATTGATCCACATTATGGATCATGTCAAAAGGGCTTGTATGGTCCAAGATGGTGTCCCAGGCCAGGTTCCTGTATCTCCCCTATCAAGCTCAGCTGGAGACAGAAGGGGTGCTTTGCACCCGCTGGCATGTAGACGGAGCATATGCCTAGTAACTTTTCGCCTATCTTCAGTTTGGCAAATGCATACCGGCCATCTGGGTCAACCCAGGATTTGATCATGGTGTGGGCCAGGATTCTGCGGACCAGGATGGCTACTCCTCGTTTCCGAGGGATCTCTGGGGCATCTGCCACCCTCAGGAAGGCAGGAACTGTGGACCGCTCTACCCACTCTGTCTCGCCGAAGCTTCTCTATCTCCGTCCCGGTGAGGTGAGTCTTCTGGAGGAGGGCTACGTCATTTTGTTTGGAATTGCGGTACGCAAGCACTGTCTTGCATTTGATATAATGTGTGAGGCCTTTAACATCCAAGAGAATGACATGGAGGGCTGATCATGAGGCCATTGTGGGCTGTAGCCCCCAAAGAGGGGGGGTCGTGTGCTTGTAGGGGAAGTGGGCTGATAGCTAAGGCCTGTCTGGCCCCTTCGGAAAGCACATCAGGGACGGGTACTGGGTGAGGGTCTCTCAGGACAACTGTGGAGACAGGCAGGCAGGATGCGGGGGGAGGGGGTGTTTGGCCGGAGAAAAGAGAGAATAAGAAAATATGTGAAGGGAGGAGCAGGAGGGGTGGGGAAGATAAAACTTGAGAGCACGCAATCAAAACTATAATCAAGTACACTTGTAAAATCTTAAGGCAACATTACTAAAAGAAACTGTAGTCAGCAGGTCTAGAACTGAGGAGCCGCTGCGTGTGGTAGGCCCCAGAGTGTGCAGGGCGAGCAGTGGGACAAGTGAGGGGGAGCGACCCGGAGGGGACCTAGGGAGAGGTGCCACAAGGGATGCTGGAGGAGAAAGAATGCTACGCCGGACAGCAGCAGAAGGCTAAGGAAGGAGTGGGGTTTTATGGAGATTGAAGGAAGATTGGGGCTAGATCACGAGGGGGGAACAGAGGAGAAAGAGGAGGGCCAGCCGTCAGTCAACATCATGACATCGGGTGGGTGGAGCCATAGCACGTGGGAGTCAGGGTAGGGGGTTGGGTACGAGGAGGAGGGAAAAGGAATAGTGGGAGTGTATGCAGCAGCATGGAAACGGGAAAAGCAACACGGTGTGAGTGGAGCCTGCACCACTATTGGGGAAGCCTCATCAGCATCAGCATTAACATTAAAACAGCAAGCCTACAGTAATAATAGACAGACATGCCATACTCAGCCGACATGCTGGAGGTGTCCAAGTGTCCGACACATGGTGGCTGGCATCTTGGTCATCAATCAGCAGATAGGCTTTGATTTAGTGGCGAGCGGAAATTTTCACGACCTCTGTCCTGCGTATGTGCTACCTCCGCATTGAGCACCTTATCTGTGCCACTCTGAATATGATGCTCTTTGTCCTGGTGCTGGTGCCGGGGCCTTCTCACCAGTACAACAAGGCTCTTCAGAGGGAGTGGTCCACCACGAGCCATGGGGGGGGCATAGATAATGTGTCAATGGTTCCATCATGCAGCCCATCCAAGTAGGTCTGAAGCGCCTCCAGGTCGTACAAGTCTCTGGGTTTGTTGTCTATTGTAATCCACATCCGTGCTGGTTCAAAGAGGCAAAACTTAATGTCCCATTTGTAGGGCTGTGGTCAAAGAGTGAGAAAAACTCTGCCTCTGTTGTCTGTTTCCCTGGAGAAATCAGCAGTGATTTTGATTTTGTGGCCTTCGGAATCATAGGGTTCATGTGCCCATTGCTGCAGTCAGGATCTGTCGTGCCTGAGAAAGCAGGCTTTGATAGGTCTCTCTCCACCATCGCCAGGGGCGTACGCGACCAGATTGTGTGGGCTCCCTGCATCTCCAGTGAGGGTGACAAAGTGATACCAGTGACGGTGGGTAAGAAGTCATGAGGAAAGCCCCTGACATCGGGGCCCTCCACGTTCTCCGGAAAACCAAAGAAGTGGATATTGTCGCTGTGGCTGCAGTCCTCAAGGTCGAAGTTTCTTATCACATAGGGCCCTGAGTTCCTGGTATCTGTCTGAAAGGAGCTCAACTCTGGCTTCTAGGGAGGTCAAGCCGTGGTCTAGTCTCTCAACTTTGTCTTGAAAGCTGGAGATCTCCGCACAGATCGACTTTGTCTCTGCCATGAGGTCAGTCATCTTCACGTCCATGACCTTCAGCTGTAAACAAACTGCTGGTATTTCCTTGAGGATCAGGACCATTGTGGCTTGAGGGGGGCTCGAAGAGGGGGATGTCGATCTGGTCTGGGAGACCACTTCTGTGAGTAGGAGCTGGCGCATCAGCTTTCCTAAGGTCATTGCGGATGGAGCAGGCCCCTGCACGTGTCATTGGCCAGAGGTCAGTCTAGGCGTGGAACTGTTACCCAGCTAACTAGCTGCAGAGCAGGAGGGTATGAAAGTGGTGGGGACTCCAAAATATGAGGTTGGCTCCCATGCAGCTGGGAACTGTTTAGTCTGGGGGGACCCAGCATGTTGAGCCGTTCCCAGCTCAATGACTATTGCTGGCTGTGAGGCAGGGCCGGACGCGCTCCCTAGCCCACACCCAGCTCCCTGCACAGATGCGGGAGGATGCTGCGCCTGGTGTGCTCATTTGTCTTGTGTTCACAGTGGGGCAGGCGAGGCACGATGTATCACTGGGCCCCCCAATCCAGTAGGGGTGGCTATTAAGGACTGGTGGCAGGAGCAGATGTCGGGGGCCTGCTTGGCCATTGCCTCTCGTCTCTGTGTACCTCGCTGGCCTCTGGTGATGGCTGGGCCACTGGGGCCAGTCCGCTTCCGTCCGTTGTGGTCATCACTCCCTGTCAAAGGAGCATGCCAAATGGGCCCTGGACAGACTCATATGTGTCCCCATGCAGACACAGGTACCATCAAGCAAAAGGGTGGCCAATTGGCACTGTGCTCAGGTGTCAGGATCCATGGAGCCTCTCAGAGCTGCGGAGCTCCTAAATCAGGCGTTAACCTCACCAGCTCGTTATGTGATGCAGTCCCGAAAATCCTGAATGCCCTCCTAACCTCCTAACTCCCATTAATTTTACAACTTTCTTCGACATTTTAAAACAGAACTTCCAAATCTCGTCTGCCACACTTTCTCCACCACCAACAATATCTAGCTTCTCTGTTCAACTACAGGGAATAACCTTTATTTATTGGTTTATTTGAAGGTTAGTGCTTTGAAGAGAACACGGTTACATAGGGAACATCAAGCTATGTGAACAACAAAACGATAAGTCAAATACAAAGCCGCAAGATAATATATTAAGTGCCCATAGAGGTTCTAATGGACAGGGGGAAAAAAACTTAGATATCTGTTGATATATTAAGTTTATCCATGATCCTACATTGGGGACAATCGATAGTGCTGGCAGGTCTCAGGGCATATATCACAAGGGAAGCCCCATTTGTGAGATTTCATTGAATGAGTTGATACTTGGGAGAATGAAGACACACATATTTGGCAAACTCTTTGACAACTGCTGCTTACACATGTTGTTGTTGAGCTCAGGTGAGGACTGGTTTATGAATACCTAAAGAATTGGTTGTTCCAACAGTAGAATGTTTTGTGCACAATTCTGGTTAACCAGACTATGCCCCTTTCCTCGATAGAGAGACATTTAAAAGTGAACAAGTTTGAAGTGATGTGGTAATATCTTATGAACCGAGAGATCAGCCTAGCTGCAGCAAAAGGGAAAGCATATCTATACATTAATTATGACACCTTTCTCCTCTCTAACAGTTGCATTTGGCAAATTGCTACTTATCCCTCCTTTCCCATCCATACTCTTTTTTGAGTTTAATATGAGTTTGTTTTATTTCAGAGCTTTTATTCATTTACACTAGGATTGTAATGGTTGTGTAAATGCGAATCCTAATTTCTTGAGTCTAGATTTTCTCTCTAGCCGTACAAATATGGCCGTATTTTCAGTTCGCCTCGTAGGCATTTTAAAGCACTTTGCGGCTCCTTTAATGGTATTGTTTAGGCTATATCAATAACTGAATAAATAAATAAAAAATGCAAAGCTGCACCCAGAGCATTTTTCAATTCCTATACTATTTGACACAGGAATCAAGGAAATGACTTCCAAATCATCACCTGGAGATGTTTTTAATTTCTGACCTAAATGATCTGTCAGTTGCATGTCATGGAGCATTTCTAATAGACCTGAAAGGTATGGTCTTGCTGAAATCTGACAGGAGCTGTTCTGCTAAGTACAAGTTTCACTGTCATATGCCTAAATTAGATTATACGATTTCGTACACATCTAATTTGCATATTGAGATGAAAATGGAGCACTTCTACACTGATTGAAAAAATACTCTAATTGTCAGTAGGAAGACTAAATTTAATAGCAGATTACCTGATGCATGCAGTTTTCAGAGTGAAAACGAGTACATGCCAGTAAATTGCTCACATTCTGTGATCTAAGCCGACAGTATGTTGTATCAACTATAAATAAAAAAAAGTAAATCCTTTTCTCTGCTGTTGACCCTTCAATGTCCTCTCAACCAAGGTTGACTTTCTAAATATCCCAAGGAGGAAACTGAGCATGAAAACAAAAATGACAGAATGAGACCACTTTCCCCCCTAGGAATTATACTCAACAATGTGTTACTTCTTCAAAGCTTGGTGTATCAAAGGGTTTTACCCATTCTGTGTCTATGGTCAAAATTCCTAAATTCAAACTGTTGTGTGTGTGCTAAAAATACAAGGGTGTTGCTTAAGCAAGACAATTTTAGGCATGCAATAACATGGATTTCTAAGGGACAACAGATTGACCCTAGATGTATTGAATATGGCACTATTGCAAGGAGGTGTCTTGAAATATCTATTTCGCAAGCACAACATGAAACATACCAGATGTTCTCCTACATGGGATTTTAGGGCCAGAAATCTTTTATACACTCAAGGCCTGATTCACAAAGATAAACTGAGATGAAAGTATACCTTTATGAGTTTTGGTATTCACAAAGGCCATTTACTACTTGTAAATGCCCTTTGTGAATACTGAAAGTCGTAAAGTTCAACTTTTGGTATTGACACAGGGCATTTATGAGTAGTAAATGCCCTCTGTGAATACCAAAAGTCATAAAAAAATTAGACGCGGCAGCTGGTGGCATGTGGGCCTTTTATAAAGGTGAGTAATAGGTCTTGAAAAGATCGAGGATGTCGGGTGTGTCCGAATGGGACATTTCTGTATCATCCCTGATGGATGAGATATGGTTCATTGTTTATTTCTGCTTTCATTTGTATGCCAAGAGTCTACAGGCCTTATACCCTTTCTCATAATATTTCTTAATGATAAGAGTTTCCACATAGTATCAGTCATGTAAAAGTGTTCCAACTCACCCTGAAAGCACCCAACTCCTTGTATACTCCATTTGAGCCCATAGCTTTGTGTTGGGTCTCGAGCCGGGAGAGGCGGAGCTCAAGATCCTCATTCTTAGCTGTAGCTAATTTGACAAAAGCGGTGTGTGATTTATGGGTTTGCTCGTAGGACTGCCTTGACTGCATCACACACAGTAGTGGGAGACACCTCTTCAGTGTCATTTTCCTTAAGATAATGCTCAAGAGACTCTTACACTAAATCCTGCAATGCTAACTTCTGAAATTTGATTTTGTTAATGTACTATGACAGAGGCCCTGCTGGGAGGATGTCCTGGGACCCCACACCAAAAACACCAGGGCATGGTCGGACAGGGCCTGAATAGCTATAGTGGCTGATAAGATGCGTGGTTGTAGAGGAGAGGCAATCAGGAAATTGTCAATTAGTGTGTGGGTTTTATGGATACTGGAATAGTAGGTCTAGACTCCCTCCCTAGCGTGAGTCTACCTGCAAAAATCCACCAAGTTAAGATACTTAATGCCATGTGTCAGAGTTGGGGGGGAGCAGGTAAGTGTTGTAGCTGGCCACGGAGAGGTCTAGTGTAGAGTCTACAACTGTATTGTAATGCCCCCAATGATCAGATGTCCCTTAGTGAAAGTTGCTACAAAAGGAAAGACAGAAAACTCATCCTTATTACTATTAGCTCCATAAATGGACAAGAATGTAACCACCCAGTTGCTCCACTTATTTCTCAAGCCCATCACTCTACCATGCCCATCCAAATGGGTTAACTCAATAATTATGAACAAGCTTTTCCTGAATGAGAGGACCACCCACTTGATCTTTGTGGGGCTGGGCGCATGAAATTGGAGCACAAACTAGTATGAATAGAGCCTTCTAATATCGGATGCCAGGAGATGTGTCTCCTGAAGCATAGCTATGTCTACCTCTTTGGTGTGGACCACCTTCAGGAGTGCTTTCCATTTCTTTGGAGAGTAAAGCCCCTAAACCTTCATGGAAACTATGCTAAGGAGTGTGTCTTTTAAGCACTATGGGTCATAAATGCACTGCCCATGGGGGTTGGGAATGTAATGAAGGCCATGTAGAGTATGATGCAACACCCACCTCCCCTGAGGGCACCAAGTATCCAAGCTAAATATACTCTGAGAATTAATGTGCACCCTGGTATGACAAAGAAAAAACAATAGCTGCAAAAACAAAAATGAACAGCATTGAAAAAAATATAGCCATGTTCAATGCAAGACACATAGCATGGTGGATGAATGATGTTCATCAGCCGCACTGGAGGGGTCAGCTCGTGAAGGTGCTCCTAGGTCTCTGACTACAAGCCAACACAAGAAGGTATGAGCTGCAACAATATGTCCATGGGAGTCAAGTAATGGCCACCATCAATGGGGCTTACATCTGGGCCACAGGTTGAGCTATAAAGTCTGGCAAGTCACAGACCAACCCGCTAGGCTTAAAGTTTGAAGATTACAAATGTCTTATGGGTGATCAGTCATTATCTGATACAGGCAGATCCATCTGCTGATCTCACCAGCATATGGTTCTCTTGGAAGCCCTGCAGGTCGTCTTTGTATGGGATCGTCACCATCTATCAATCCTTGGAGAGATGGTCACTGCCGCTTTCAGGAGGTGGAACCATATGCAACAAAGTTTGGCCTTCATCTGGTGTTCATGCAGCAACCCGCTTGTTATCAACCGTGAAGATTAAGCACAGCCAGTAGCCCAGGGGTACAGGATTTTCTTTTCACATAGATAAGATAGCACATCCCTGAAGTCGCGGCATTTGGCCAAAGTCTGGAATGATCGGTCTCAAAAAAGAGTGACAGTATCGCCTCTGAAACTAATGGAGTTCAATTTCTGAGCTTCTCTCAGGATATCTTCCTTGACCTGATCAAAGTGGACTCTGGTGAGTACTTCAGGTGCCAGTTAGTTCCGTTGCTGATATAAAAAGAAAACTCGTTAGGTGCAGTTGAGGTTGAGATCCCTACCCATGGAATTCTGAAGAATGTGATGGAATAGCACCTTTACGTAGTTTTCCGGCTCGGCATTGGAAATGGTTGCACTAATACCTCTAATTCATGTGTTGTTGCAGTGGGAGCAAATCTCATATTCTTTCAGGGTGTCACCCAGATGGTGCTGCTGGGTCTCTAATGCCGACACTTTCTCAACCAGGTCATCCTATACCTGGTCCTTTTGTGCGAATGTTGTCTCCACCAGACTCATATGGAAATCAACTTCCTTCATAGATTGATCAAGTTCGGTGAGCATTTTGGTAAAGTTTGCATTCATGGCCACAAAATCCTTCTTTATATCCAGCAGGGGGGTTGAATGTCCCACTTCGTCACAGGTAGGGATAAGCTGGGGAGAGGGGTGCCCATCTCCCCTGTGATGCCTCCTCTGCAACCTTTGGGTTGCCAGTGTATTTGGGTGTTTTATTGGCGGATAACGTGTCATTGATGGAGAAGGTCGTCAGGGGCTTGTGGCATGAGGATGCCATTGGAAAATCCCCCCTTACTCTCTGAAGTAATCCTCTGCTGATACTGACATCAGCAGATCACTGCAGGCAAGGGAAATGTCCCAAACATTCCAAAAATTGCCCCCAACTTACATGCAGGTGTCCCACAGAGGTGTGGGGTTCACCAGTCTTGTGTTGGTCTGTGCAGATATGGCACAGGGGCACCACGAGCTGGACTCACTGGTGGCTTACATTCATGCTTCCCATAGGGGTAGGAAGTTCACCAGTGTCCTGTTGGGCCATGCAGGAATGGTGCGATGGTGCCATGAGCTGGAGTCAATGGTAGCCCCCATGTGGGAAGAAATGAGCATGGATCGGCTTCGATTTGTCAGAGAGGCTGGGTAGGAGTACTAATTGCCGGTCACATGTGCCAGGGCTCCTCGCTCTGATGCGTGCAGCCTATTTGGACATGGAGCACCAACCAACTCTTCAATGCAATTGCGGGCATGCCTGTTGCGGCTACCTGGTTAGCTGCTTATCAAGTCCCCGCCGGTGTCCATCAGGCAAGTTGCCGCTCACTGTCACCAAGGAGTCAGCTGCGGAGCAATAATTGACATTTTTGGGAGCTCAGGCAAGGCACGCCATCTTATATCCTTGTCCAGGCCATACCCACTATTATTTTAATTTTTAAATAAGTATTTGTTAAATACTTATATTTATTATATAAATAAAAAAACATAAACCTAATTTCACATGAACTTTTGGCGGCCATCTATTTAGTTACTTCAACAGTATTACATGACCTCCACAGACAAGTCTGTAAAATTTTACTTTTGTTCTGAATTTTCTTCCTGAATTTTGGTCTATTGTGCTGAAGTTTTACAGTCACTGACCAGAATTTGCCTCCATTCCAGATGGTCACCTTAAGGCTAAACTGCAGCAATTCCTATTCAAGCTGCAATCTGTCTTTTGGCTCTGATAGCCTCTGAGGCAGAACCAAACAGCTATCATGCTATTCATAAGAACATCTACCACCATAGAAACTTCCTCTTGCAAACGTCTGTGTTAAAAAACTGACAATTGATGACATTGTTTTAGAAATATTGCCTAATAGGGTAAATCGAGTAAGCAAACTTAACATCTACAGAAGTGACACATTATGGAACACCATTCTGTTGCCGAGCACCATTCTTCTATATTGGTTGTCAAAAGCCCTACCGTAAGTAAAGGAAGAATCCAAGACTTTATCAGATTCAGCGGCCCACTTTCCGATATAGCCTTGCTTCACAGGCAGTGGACTGAAAATGTGGGAGTGGCAGTAGATAAACTCACCACTGGATACAAAATGTGCCCCACTCAATGGCATAAATCCAAATGATGTGCCCCCCTTACCCCCATGCAGAATGTGTGATTCGCCCCTCAGACTTACATGTCTCACTGATACTCATATGACTTAGATTGAATTGGGGCCCCTGAAGGGTGGGGCTCACATGAGCTGCAGGGATTTGATGGGCCTGAATCACACCATTGCCCCTCCCATTAGCAATCACTGAACTTGCCAATATGATCAACGTAGGGCCACAGTTAAAATTTATTTTATTCAGATGTTAACGAACTTGTGCATGAACAGGTTACCTGTCAGACTGCATACATGCCAATAGACCCCATTCATACTGGAGACTCGTGCGTTTTGAAGGCAAATGGGCATTATATTAGCTTGAAATTGTCATTAATTCAATATAAGCCATTGGGGAAAATACATTCCCCCCGATCATTTTTTTTCAAAATCTCCCATATAGTGGCCATTGATTGGTAGAGATTTTTCTCTGACCCCGGAAGGACAGCTCCAATTTGTGGGTTTTCAGTAAAAACAGAAAGGGATTCTGCAAGCTAAACCCAAGTTCACTCTCAGAGCATCAAGCATGAGAGGGGACTGTGCTGTGGGGCAGACTGTGATACGTGGTAAAGGCGAAGTAGGAACTCTGTTGAACATTAGCGGAGTGAGGCAGGTCAGGAGCGAGGTGTAATAGCAGAGCTGTGCAGGGATCCAGTGCACGAGCGGCAGGACACGTCACGCTGAGACGCGGGACCTGCGTGGCATCGCAAGTTGTTATTCGAGCTTCACTAGAATGAGAAACCAAATGAAAGAGAAGCATGCTGTGTGCAGCAGGAGACATGAAAGCGCGACTTGGCTCACACAATGGTAGCCGGTGATCAAACAGAGGCGGTCGCAGGGCGCAGAACTACCTTCAGTGTTTGTGAGGCACCAATTCAGCTCTCACCTCGATTGCTAATAAAACCAGGGCCGGACTGGGAACCAAAACCGGCCCTGGCACAGGGGTCGGCGGGCCCATTCACCCCGGGGGTTGGGGGTACGGCCGAGCTCTTTGCGACAGGCCGGTTTTCGGCCAATTTTGTTACAGGGCCGATTTTGCAGCGTTGCTGCAAAAACGGCCCTGTAACAAAATCGGCCCCCAGGGGCCCACAACCGGCTCCCACCCGTGCGGCCCACCAGGGGATTGCCCGGTGCCCGCTACGGCCAGTCCGGCCCTGAGTAAAACATGTTTTTCATCACTCACTTCATTCCTGGTTTTGGAGATATGGGCAGGTGGAATTAGATTGAGAGAGGATGTGACGTTGGCCAGAGCTACCAACTTTGAAACTGGGGAGGCAGGTTGGAGTCTCGGCTTCAGCTCAACATGCTGTGATCCTGGGCAAATCACTTAGGGGCTTATTTATGAGAGCCCAGAGTCACTTTTGCACCATGCAAAGTGGTACATGCGTAACGCAGGGCTCTCATAAAGATTTATAAAGCCATGCAACACCACCCTGCATGGGTTTGAATGGGCTCATAAATCATGAGTAAGGTGACACAGTGTAAATCGCTGCGTCACCTTACTCTGCACCTGGAAGGCATCCAAGGGTGTTGTGGTGGGTTTTTCCACACAACACTCATGGGATTTGACACTGCCACAGATGTATAAAGTGATGTAAACCTGAGGAAGTGCCACATCCATACGCATCCTGAGGTGAGGTGTAACAAGGAGAAATGTATTCATTTTTCCTCGTTTTTTCCTCTTCACAGGAAAATGCCTTGTAAGATTATTTTTGTACAGGAAGGTACCCCTTCTTGCACAGAAACTATTCTGCCCTTTAATGGAGGAACCCTTATACCATGATGCATGGGTGACTACGTTGGCGTTAGGCTGCAGGTATGGTGCCAGTACATGCAGAAAAGACAGGAATGCACCATATTGCGAAAGAAAGTGCATTCCTGCCACTAAAACGTTGGCATAGGGAAGTGCAGCAAGATGCCTTGCTGTGCTGCCCTACGCCAAAATGCCATAAATGAGGCACTCAATCTCCTCATACCTAAAAACAAAGAAAATGAACGTGAACCTTGTATAACGTTACTGGTGCTCACGTAAAGCTCTCAAATACCTATGTTCGAGTTCACACTATTTAAACCTACAAAAAGTAACTGATGCCTTGAGCCCAAGACTAGATAAAGGTTCCATAATTCCACTTTTCCTAGAGGCAACAAAATGATCACACACTCAGAGTCTTAATACTTGTCAATATTTTTTATGTAGAGACGCAGTGTCCTTCCATGGAAAAATTGGAGTAGCGGTAGGCAGTAGTTGATGTTTGAGGGGTCTGGAAGGGATACCAGTGCCAGACAGCACCACAGTTAGTGACATGGACCCCTGGTATGTGCATGTGGAAATAACAAAGCAATATTTGTCATGTAAGAAGTATGTTTTCCATCTAGATAGAGATACTGCTGGGCTGGACAGAGGTTATTTAGCGGAGCAGCATGCTTGCCCAAAAGAAGTGCAGAGAATTGCTGCATGGTGCGGTTAAGCTGCTTCGGTTGTGTTATGTGCTTGACCCTTTTAATATGGAGTCAGTGTGAATATTTTTATTTGAGCACTTCCGCGAGGTGCCTTCGGCATTTGAAGGGGGCACTCAAATAATCACCCAGGGACAGTAACCTTGTTGCCGGTTGTAGGATGGCTTACAAGCAGGCTCTTGCTAACTGTAAATCTACCCTGAGGATTATGGCCTGGGAGGATCTTTGTCAGGCTACTGAGAGTGGGGATAGTTCCCTGTTTTGGAAAGTGGTAAACAGGCCCTACCTTGTGGAGATTTTGGGTCCGACAATATGTCATCATATATCTGAACAACAATGGGCAAGCCATTACAATGGGGCAACCATTTTAAGGGTGGCTATAACCATGGTGAGGGTGAACAGGGTGTGCATAGCACAGTAATGGTGCCAGGGTGCTTCCCGGTGGCCTTTACTCTCGAGGAGGTCACTCAGGGCATCTTGGTATTATCCAGGGTCTGGACAGAATAACCCCCGGACCTATTACTGTCCAACATGGATATTTGGATGCCCCTTTTGACTCAGGTTATAAACGCGGACCCTTTGGAGGGGGCTCCCTCTTGGTCTACGATGGAAATTGTGTTTGTTTTTAAGAAGGGGGGTAAGGACAATCCCCAGTGTTACAGTCCCATATCATTAATAGGCTCAGTAGTGGAGGTCATGGGGAGGGTCATCCTCAAGAGGCTACTAGAATGGTCTAATGGGAACAACATCCTGAGTAGCGTACAGTATGGCTTCAGGCTGGGTAGGTATTCTTCTGACCAATTTCTGAATCTTCATCTCATACTAAACAAATACACAGTTACCTAGTCTGAATCCCTTCATTTAGCTTTTATGGATGTCACGTCAATTTGATATAGTCAATCATGTTAAACTCTGGTCTTTCCTCTCACAGATGGGATGGATTCGGACATTGTGGCCTTTTTAGGCAATTTACATGCTGATATCACTGCCTCAGTGCAGCCACAGCCCGTACAGGGCGTGCTACCGGGGCGGTGACGTGGGGCGGGGGAGGGGCAGGGTGGAAGGTTGTAAAATGCGGCATACGGCCGATTTCAGGTAAGTAATGAAACAAAATAAAAAATTCCGTTGCGCGCGCTGCATCACATTTGGCGATGCAGCGCGTGCAACAACATTTGTTTTATTTATTTTATTTTTTTCGTTACTTACCTGAAATCAGCTGTATGCCGCATTTTACAACCCCCCACCCTGCCCCTCCCCCGCCCCACATCACCGTCCCGGTAGCACACCCTACACGGGCCGCGGCTGCCTCAGTGTGGTTTTCACAGGGTGTAGTTTGCACACAGTCCTTTTCTATAAGAAGAGGTGTATGACAGGGGTGTATCTCGCGCCATTTTTGTTCAACCTGTATGTAAATGGGCTGGAGCTTGCCCTTCTATCTGCTCAGGCTGATTGCCCGAAGGTGGGTACCAGATTCCTTCCCGTGCTGCTATATGCCAATGATGCGGTCCTCATGGCTCATTCGGCCAGGGGTCTGGTCCTACTCATGGAAAAATATGTCTTTTTCATGGGGAGTTTGGACTTATCTGTTCATTTTTCAAAGTCCCATATTATGGTTGTTGGCTTACATCATACAAGCTCTAAAACCTTTAAAGAGGCCGGTCATACCCTTGGCAAAGTCCATGTGTTCCCATATTTAGGGGTGCTATTCCATGCAAATAATAACAAGAATCCCCCTCATCAAGGGAAAGAGATCTGAGTTTCTTAAATCCACTGGGTCAATATTTTTTTTGCACGTTGACAGGGATCTTGGTCTCCGAGTGTCTTACTAAAAATGTATCAGGCAAAATGTCCCTGTTAAGGTATGGAAACAAGGTTTTTGGGGTTGTAAAGACTGATAAATTACAAGTAGCAGAAAGCCAGTTTTTACGAAGAGTAGTGCAGGTTCCGCAAAGCACCCCTGCATTCTCAGTGCATGCAGAGCTTGGGTTTAGTCATATAATACATATAATACACACAGCGACTCTTGACCCACTACTGGGTTGCATTATATCTGGTCAAGGGAGGAGCTGAAGCTCAATCGATTGATTCTATCGGTTTACATGGCCCTTAACCAGGCGTATTGAATCTCCTGGCTATCGCATGCTAAGGCAGCCTTTACTTCGCTTGGGAAATTGGATATTTTTACTGCACCCCATTTTGTCTTTTCGGGATTCGACTGGTATCAAAAGATTTTTCCTTGAATGGCTTCAGCTAGCAAGAGAACAGATTGAGCTGCAGAAACACACGCTGCGGGGCATATGCTTCTAAAAACTGTTCCAGGTACAGAGCCATACTTACTGCAGGTGTGTTATCAGCGTGATAGTTTTTTATTGCCCAGGTTTAAGTTTAACATGTTACACCACTTATTGGCCTCTCACAGTGCTGGGTCCATTCTGAGAGCAGGGTGTCCTGCGGCTGCGACAATAGGTCTCCGCAGGATACCCTACATTTTGTAATGTTTTGTGATTATTTTAGCAGAACCCAGAAAGGACTTTTTAGTACCACTTTTGAAATCCCTGAACTTTTGACAAGTACGACCAGCTCTTGTTGATCTGTGGATGCTTCCTAATGAATTTGTATTGTTTACTGTGCTCTGCTTTTTACGGGCAGCACTAACCTTGTTCTGTATTTTATGACGGGTTTTTACTTGAGATGTATTTTATGTATGAGATTTTTATTGAGAGAATTTTGTATGATATTTATTGTGTTCTTTGATGGTTGCTTTTGTCAACCGAATAAAGATTTGATGATGAATGATGAGTACTCCCGCTCTGTAAGAAAACCAGTAGATGGAAAGCAAGTTTCTTTCAGGTCAAAATTTAAAGTGTGCAAAGCTTATTTTCATTTTCACCAGCAAATGTTTGCCAGGACCCAGACTTTTACCCTTTGCTGATGATGCAAAATCTTCCAATTTTACTTTCGGCTACGCCCGATGTTTTTCCACTTTACCATGTCATGTTCATGTGAGAAGAAATAAGCCAAGTTGTGAAATGTGCGCAGAAAATGTCTCTGAACATTTACATTTCAGAACCTTTTGTAAGTAGTATGACATTTGTTTGCAAATATTTTCTTTGCAATGTTAACCTTTGTGCCGAGCTTTTGCATGTAACGATCCAACAATAAAAAACCTTGCAACCTGTGCAAAGTTGTAAAGTTTTCCATAAAATAAGTTTGAAAAACAATTCGCATACTCCTGCTCAGAACTGGAGTGGAGTGTAGTATTGTCGGGGTGAGGTTGAGGGGCTCAGGAGTGGAGCAGGAAGTTGCACAGCTGTATATTGGGTCTTGCTTTGGAAGAGATGGGGGGTGTTGCTGGTCAGAACAGAGGGCTTCTGGCTATCTCATAAGATGCTATAGGGATGGACTGAGATGCAGTCAGCTGTCTGTGAGGGATTCTAAGGTAAAAGTAGCAGAAATTGCAGCATTGTAAAACAAAGGAGTGTTTAAGGATTCATTGCTAATTGGTTTTATTAAGTGTCTGTGGGTGACATACACGAATAGCTTAACATTGTCATGGAAAACAGATTAAAATCACTGCAAACCGAGGACATAGAATGCTAAACGAGCAAGGGAAGTGACAAAAGAGATTTTTTCCGAGAACACATTGTGTGGAGAAAGAATCAGTACATTTTAGGTCCATCATCTTAGCTCACCAATGGACTTCTCGGCCTTCAAAGAACTTTCTACTTGGGGATGCAACTGATGTATTCAGGAGGTAATTTGTAGGGTTGTCCAAATTTTAATAATTTGCTTATGCATAAATAGTGAAAATTTCAGCAAAATTATGCGAAATGAAAAACTTGCGTTTATCACTGTATTTTAGCCTGAAAAGTGTTCTCGCAACGACTTTGGACATGAGTATGCATCTTGTGCTAAAAAGTATTGCAAAAGAAAGCGCTGCAAACAGCCATGCGTGCTTTGACATTTTTATCGTTTCCATTAATTCACAGTTAATATTTGCTACAAAAAGTATGTTAGCAGTACATTTTTACCCAAAATAGTATCTAAGCATGCAATGTGGCGTAATAGCATAATTTGGGGAATGTCACATAACAAGAGTAATTCGAAGCTACAAAAATGATGCTAATTACACTGGTGTAATGCAAATTTTGGGCAGGCCTAGTAATTGGAATCGCTTTTATGCTGCTTGCAAAGTGAACGCAGTTGGATGCTTACTTTAGCGCCAAGAGACCTAGTGTACGTGTGCTCTATAAATGAATTTTAAAATAACATAGCAAAGACTGCATTTGTGCCAATAGACTGAACTGCGCACATTTGACCTTCCTGTTGCCACCAACCCCCATATGTGAGATTTATACCTCTGGAGAATGATTTTCAGTGGCAGCCATATTGGCATTCCAAATCCATCGCCACTCTTGCCATCTGACAAACATCAAGGGGCAACTACACACTGTGAAAATCATTGCTCCTGAGTGACTAAGAATGTGAAGCTCAGCAAAGAGGAACTGTGTATTCTTGCTGAGGGGATGGAAATGAGGAGTGCAAGCCCTTGGTCTTTCTTAACCACAAAGTACATTAACAAATGTTGCAGAAGGTCACACAGAAAATGACCGCTGTCTTGTCTCAACCTTGCACCATTGAGAACTGCAAAAAGTGGGTTCCGGACCTCAGCTTTGCCATCGGAGTTTGACCATCTCCAGCACTGATGGGACAGAAGACAGAAGTCAGAGTAGATCCCCTAAACACGTTGCTCACCTTCACCTGCAAGAATATCCAGGGTCGAGCAGGTCTTGCTACCACTGCTATCACCTGCTCGTCATCTACATCAGAAGCCACCTCCACTGTTGCTGCTAGCTCAGAAGTTAAATGTTGTAAAGGAAGATACAGAGTCCATCTGTACATGTAGGTTACTTCTTTATTAGTAGCTTGGTTCCAGTATAGGAGATCAGGATAGTAGGAGAAGATAGATGGTATAAAGACAACCCCACCAGGAGCAGGCTCCCAACAGCTCAGCCTGAGTTGACTAACTGACACTCTAACACAGAGAGGCACTCAGGCATTCTATGATGTCATGAAACATTCTAGCAGAGCAGTACAATGGAGCGGAGAATAGTAAACAAGTAATTTACTACACATCCTCCTTCCTTAGGGAACAACAGCAGAAGTAAAGATAAAGACAAGTAAGATACCTCAATATATCATTAGCAAGAAGATACAACAATGAGATGCACATATCCACAGGTGTGTTGCATGAGGTATCAGAAATTCCACTGGCATGAACAGAAATGTGTTAAGATTCCAAATAACATTACTACACGCCCCATTCCCCTCCCTTAGGGAAAAAACAAAGCATGGCTTAGATGAAAAAAAAAACAATGCAACAGAGAAGGGTGGTCACCCACACAACCTCCCCATAAACGGGTACATCACAGGGTAGGTACCCTGTTAAACAAAGGTGGGTGCAGACACTGACCCTTGGGAGAAAACCACATCCCCAATAGATAGGTACAATAGGGGTTAGATTCACTCTAGATAACAGGAAGAGTGCAACCTCAACAACAAAGATACACCAGAGAGAACACACTCTGGAAAGAAACACAAGTTCCCCTGGTAGAAGGCATGCTGACACATAATATCCATTAAGAGTAACGGAAGAGGTCTAAATACTAGAGAGAAGCTTCTCACTCAAAGTCGCACAAGCGTGAAACCCTTGGCCACGAGTTCCACGCAGGTGGACTTCGACCGGAGCATAGTGTCAACATGAAAGGAAGACCCAAGATAACGCTAGGAACCGACCAAAGAGCCTCCACCGAAATAGGGAGTGGAGAATACTACCTTCTAGACACCTCAAAGCTTCACTTCCACCAGCCCTGCCACATCATAACCAGCAATCACTAGACCTATAGTTGTGGAAGAAACCACTGTTCTTCCAATGGCCATCATTTCCATATCTCATCCCACATCTGCTGCAAAAATGGCTACTACCTCTATTACCACATCTGCTTTGGCTCCTCTTTTCCTGAACCTGTAGTTAACATCAGCACTTAGGGAAGGGAGGAGGATGAGGAAAATGCACATTTGGACTCCTGATCCCAGCTGAAGCACAGGCATGCAGCTGATGGAGGTGTACCTCAAGCCAGCAGTTAAACTATTGTCATGCAGACTGTGGAAATTGAACTTTAATTAGAAAATAATGCTTGACTTAGGTTTAGTTTACTTGACATAACTAGGCCACATGTGCATGTTTAAATGTTGCGGGCAAGCATTGTTTTTCATTTACTCTCAGAAAGTCATTCAAATTCAGCTGCAGTCATGGTTTGTCAGTCTATATGTAGAGCAGGAGTGGCCCATGCAGGTAAGAGTGGTGGGCGGGATGGGGGGGGGGGGGATACTTGACATATGACGACAAGGGAAAATTAAATAAATAATTAATTTTCCCTCTTCGTCGTTGTCTCTAGAGTCTCATCCCCCACCCCGACCCATGCTCTTACCTGCACGGGCCGCTCCTGATAAAGATTAACATTTTCTCTTGCTACCTTAGCCTACGGGATGAGTTTTTAAACCGTACAAGATTATGGGCAGAGTCTATGTTGTAAAGTTCATAGAGCAGGGCAGTTCATTGCATTAAGTTGCATTCCTCCAGTTTTTGTCCACTGAAAAGCATTTGCCAATAAGTGTTTTGGGAATTATTAGTTCCATTTGTTTACAGTTCAAGTAACGTTTTAGTAATGCCTTTCTATGTAATTGCATGCTATGACAATGTGCGTTTATTTCCAGAAACATTATATAATATATTCTACAGAGGAGATATGTTGTTATGTTGTTGTGTTTGAGAAGGTTAAACGCTGCAAAGTCCTTTTCTGTTAGAACTGATGTAAAAAAATGGGTTATTAGTTGAAGTGGTGGAAACCCCACTCAGGCAACAAGCACTATCCTTGTCAAGGTGAATTACAAAAGTCACTAAATTAGCTGTGCTTAACCCTCTGGTAGCTGGTTACAAAAGCAGTCAGGCTTAACTTAGAGGCAAAGTGTTCAGTATATGTGCAACACAAAAAGGAAATAAAGGCAAAACACAAAATAAGAAAAATCACACACTCTTTTGAAAATAGAGTAATACTTAGTAAATAAACTGATACCAAAAGAACAAAAACCTAACCCGTATAACGGGAGATATGCAATTTAAATGTTTTATGTAAGTATGGTGTCTAAAAATATAAAGCACCGTCATGGTCATCTAGTCGTGCTAGACTGGAGGAAAGTCACAAGTTCAGGCTGAGCACAATGGAGCACAGGCCAGATTCAGGGAAAAGGTTAGTTCCGCTGAAAAAGTTACAGTACCTTCTCAAAGTCTGGAGTGAAGAGTCCTGTTCGCAGTGGAAAGGTGGAGCCTTGTAATGGTCACCGCTGTAGCACGAAGATCTGGTCGAGCTTAGCAGATAGTGGTTGCTGGAGCTTCACATTGGCGGTCACTGCGGGCTGTCGATGCTGTAGTGTGAAGTGTCGAACTCACAATGCCAGCAGTCGCTGTAGCACAAAGAGTAGCGTTCACCAGAGCTTCACGTTGGTGGTCGTCATGGGCAGCAGAGTTTCAGCACAAACAGGCCCATTCACAGAAGTAAAGAGCTCAAAACTTCAAAATGTCTTCTTTCATTACAGAGGAGTGGACTCTGAGGCGAGCCAAGGATCTGGCACCTTGGAGAGGTACCTATTGGGGATCAGGCACCCACTCTAGTAGTGACCAGCAAGGTTCAGGCAGGTCCAGTTCCAGCATGTCAGCTGAGCAGTTACAGGGAGGCCTCTGGAGCTAGTTTTGTTCCTGTAGCACGGAACACGAGGTCAGTCAACTGACCCTTGGCCTCACTCTGGTTAGTCTGGTGTGGTAAATAATTTAATTACCGGGACTTAATTTGATACAGAAACATAATAAAATAGCTCAGTAAATAAGAGGCAGAATCCGTGGTATTAGAGGTTCGGAATGGGCTTTATTCCAATGGTCGATTATAATCGGTTGCTCCAAGTTCCATCACCACGAAGGTTCAGGAAGTGAAGTACATACGTTATTGACAATCAATTACTTTTATACAATAAGCATTACAGTGAAGCAAATACAAGAGGCGTAACAATTGATAGTGGAGAAAATATATTCATACGTGGCAAAGATAGGCGTAACTGGGTGTAACAAAAAAAACGTCATTGGTTGTGATGTCACATATGGGTGGACCTATGAAATAATTTCGCAATGTCAGCAGAAATACTTGGCAGAAATGCGCGTGCAGCAGCATGACGTGTGATTGACGTGCAACTAGGGGGTGAAGGGGACTTGACATTTAGCTCTACATGTGGCGACAGAAGTCTGGAGGGTCAAGTCAACCTAATCCCAAATCATATCTAACATCCTATGTTTAAAGAACTATGTTATCCAAAAGAGAGGCCTTCTTGGAGTAGAATCTTATTCTATACTGACTATACTGACTGTTAGTGCGTGCACAAGCGTCTAAGTGTCTACACTAGATGCGAGGTCAGGAATCTTCCATGGTAACAGGGCTATGAATTACTTGTATAAAGACAGAGAAGCCGGGCCTTTGCTCGGTAGCTGGAAGAATGTTTACTTAAACTACTAGACAGGAATGCATCGGGCAGGGAACGGAGCAGATAATTTCGAAGGTGAAATACAGTTTTTGGCAGGCAGCAGGCTGATGTCAGGCTTCGTGAGCCGCGCAGAGAATGAGACAAAGTTCATGGCCACAGATGCAGGCTCAGACTGGAGCTTTCAGAGGCAGAAGGCAAGAAGAGTTCGAAGACAGAATCAGGGCCTACTTGCCTGGACTGTAAAATGGCATAAGTGAACCATATAAAGCCGGTGGCCTTTCATACTTAAGAATGGAATATCCGGCCCATTCATGGCGGATCAACAGAGGACATGTTAACGGTGGACGCACATGTATTTGCGTCTTCATAACTGGAACTGGAGGGAACATACATGTACTTGTAACATGTACATAGAACCGTTGGGGTCCAAGATAGGGGACATAACTGACCAGAAAAATCCATATTTCCACATTCCCTCCTTGTCCCCTACTTGCCCGTCAAGAGATATCAATCTTCATTAATCCATTGATCTGTTCATATAGCATCATCTGTTCTTCTTTCTTCTTCCGGGATCTTGAATGAAAATCTTGATGTGGAATGCACGATGTGGCACACAGACCACAAATCGCTGGTCCACATTGCAGGCATAAGCAGCAACTGAATAGTATGAGAAGGCCAATACCTAGGAAGGATAGAACTCTCCATCCCCAGGCTGATAACACGCTCCAAAACCACCCGGACCAAGTCCAAGTGCCTGGATTCTGGTGTATCTGGCTCACAATCTTATGAAGGCGTGTTATAGCTTTATATACAGATGGCGAATTTTCTGGTATGAATACGCAGCAGCTTGATCCGATGACCCTACAAGCTCCGCCCCTATCGGCCAGGATGACGTCAAGGACAAGACGATTTTGAAGCACAACAATCCGCATAGCAGACTGCTCTTCTGTTAAATTGCCTAAGGCGGAAATAGTTTCGTTCACTACTGCTTCAAGGGTTCTAGTCAATCTACGTATCAGCTTACTATTAGTAACGGTACCTATATAGGGAAAGAGACCTTTATTGAAATCTGTGTATTTTTCCCATGCTGTTTCAGTGTAATCGACTATTGGGAGATCTCTCCTTACTCTATTATATACTAAATGAGTATTTCTGTGATAATCAGGAGGAGCTAGAAAAACAGGTGGCAAAAGAAATCCAATGTAGCAAGTACCATCCCAATCTAGAGGCAAACGTACATATGCCGTCTGACCACATATGAAATAAGAATGGCGGGAAGCTCTAAATGTAGACTTGCCTTGATCACTAAATTCTACTACAGTGGTGCATTTACTATGGCCCATATGTATGGAACCATTCTTTCTTACACATAATTCACCTTTAACTGGAAATATTGACATAGCGGGCAAAATTGGAGTAGCTTCTGATTCGACATTTAGGATCATAAGATTAAGCGTAAAATTACCTAATCCATACACTTCATTTTCTAGATCAGTTCCTGTTCTCTGAGGAAGTCCCTCCTTGTTAGGGTGGCAGACTTTAAGCAAAACTAAGTTCAAATTTCCCCATACCCAGTTATCTTGATAAACTGCAGAATTCGAATCTAGGGAATTGATTAAGCTAAACCATGCTCCACAGGAGCCGTTGTGTGTGAACGGGTATGGAAAGAGAGGTAGAATTCCTTTATAATTCTGATAGGGAGGAAGTCGGCCACATATCCAACAATTTGTAGCATTGCTAACCTGATGGGAATGATGCAACATACTGATAAACGTGTTATTGCGCAGCGCAAATCTATAAGACAACTCAAGCGGAGGTAATTCACTAAAAGAATGTTCAGCAGTAACATTGTAAACATGTCTAGAAATAGGATAATATATGTGCAACAATATACTTGCAGTAATTATTAAAAGACTTGAGAAAAACAAAATTAATAACGTCACTATGCAATGACTACGCAGTGATTTACAGTACGCCTGTCGTTTCAACATTTTTCGGGTGTTTTCTCTATTCAGGTCCAAGGGATATATGTCAGAGACAATTCAACCGCTTCACCTTGGAGAGGACTTAAACAATCAAATTGCTCGACTGATTGGGCCTGAGCTTTAATTTATAATGTTCGGAGTCACTTTTTTCCACAAAAGGAAGTTTTGAGTCAATGGGTGAAGACACACAAGGTGTGGTATTCACTTCTGATTGTGGTCCATGAAATTTCTTGATATGACTTGAATGAATCCAGCCTTTTCTGCCCTCGATCTTCACGGCTGTCCTCGTCGTTAATAACACGAGCTGAGGCGACCTCCACCTAGGATCCAGCTGAGTCTTTCGATCAAAGTTCCTCACTAAAACGAGATCCCCCGGAATTACGTCATGGGGTTTCACTTCAGTGTTGTCAGGAAAAGCTGCAGCTACCTGTGAACGACAAGATTGTAGTGCAGACATCAAGGAAGCCAAATAATCTGTCAGCATATTACAGTCAATATCAGTTATTTTACGTGGTATAGGCGTCCCCCACATATTTGGTGGTCTGCCAAAGATCACCTCATACGGGGATAGCCCTGTTCGAGAGTGTGCTACCATTCTCATGTAAAAGAGTGCAACTGGTAATGCTACTACCCAGTCGACACCTTTCTCCCTGCATATTTTAGACAATCTAATTTTCAGGGTCTGATTATGTCTTTCCACGAGACCTGCTGCCTCGGGGTGTCGGACACAGTGAAACTTCCACTGATATCCTAGCAAAAGTGAAACGTGTTTCATTAATTCGGATGAGAACGGCTGGCCGTTATCTGAGTGAACAACACGTGGTAAACCGTATCGTGGGAAGAATTCTCGAACTAACTGTTTGGCAGTAGTCGGGGCAGTGTAATCTGAAACCGGGTATGCCTCCGTCCAATGGGAAAGAGCACACACAACTACGAGAACATATTTGAATCCTCTACATCGTTCCATCTGGATATAATCCATCTGGAGGACTTCAAAAGGATGATCAGGAGGATGAAATCCACCCTGTTCTACGGGAACGCTTTTTCCTGGGTTGAACTGGCAACAGATCATACAGGTACGAACCTTTTGTTTGGCTGCTGCTCGCAAATGTTTATTGAACCAAATGTGTTGAATGCTGTCTAGCATGGCTTTTTCTCCTAGATGTGCTGGACTATGTATAGTGTTAATAATGACTTGGACCATTGAATCAGGAAGGAACCACACAGACTTTTCCTTCATCATCCATCCTTGATCCGTTTGGATCCCTCCTAATTCAGTCCATTTCTTTATTTCGTCTGGTGTAGCATGTGTCTGTATATCAATTACGTCAAGAGTAGGATCTTTAACTGTCATGCAATGTGTTGGCGGCGGGACTATTGTCTTTGTCATGTCGGATGTCTGAGTTTGAGCAGTCTGTTTAGCTGTTCTGTCAGCTAGATCATTGCCTTGAGAAATGATATCAGTAACTTTCGTATGAGCTTTACATTTCATGATTGATATTGCAGTGGGTAGATGTATCGCATCTAATAAGGCATGAATGAGGGGTCCGTGCTGAATGTGGGCACCGTGGGAAGTTAAATAACCTCTCTCTCGCCACAGCACGCCGAAGTCATGTACAACTCCGAATGCATAACGTGAGTCAGTGTATATGTTGACTTTTTTATTTGTGGCTTGAATACAGGCTTGTGTCAGAGCGATGAGCTCTGCGGCTTGAGCTGACAAGGTATTTATGCAATTTGTTTCAATGATTTCAGTATCTGTTGTGACTGCGTAAGCGGCCACTAATTCTCCTGTACTAGTTCTCATACATGAACCATCTACATACAACGTCAGGTCTGGGTCTGACAATGGGACATCGGTTAAGTCTTGTCTGGGTTTCGTCGTAATTGTAATAACTTCAATGCAGTCATGTGCTAGTGGGTCTGTTCCATTTACAGGTAAAAGTGTGGCAGGATTCAATGTGTTACAACGTCTGATTTCTATATGTGGCTGAAACAATGTCAGTTCGTACCCAGTGAGTCGCGCTATAGTCAAGTGTTGTGTTTGCGTTCTATTCACAAGAACCTCTACTGCGTGTGGTACTTGTACTGTCAATGGATGTCCTAACACTATGGCATCGCTTTGTCTGATTGCTAAAGCTGTCGCTGCCACTGATTTCAGGCACGGAGGCAGAGCCTGAGCTACGGGATCTAATGTACTAGAAAAATAAGCACACGGTTTGTGTGATCCTGCTTGTTCCTGTGTGAGTACTGACAAAGCAGTACCTTCTCGTTCTGTAACAAAGAGTGTAAAATGTTTTCTGTAACATGGTGTTGCTAAAACAGGTGCTTGGCATAGAGCTTTCTTTAAGCTTTCAAAAGCTAGTGTGTGTTCCTGAGTCCAAGGGAGAACAGTCGATGTGGCTGCCTCCTGCGTTGTCAACTGAATGAGTGGTTTTGCTAGAAATGCATACTGAGGGATCCACTGCCTACAATATGAAGTGAGGCCTATGAAAGCCCGTACCTCCTTTTGTGTCTTGGGTATTGGCATGTTAGCTATTAACTGAATGCGGTCGGGTGTAAGCTGCCTTCCCTCCTTGGACAGCGAGTGTCCAAGATAAATAACTCGCTGGACACAGAATTGCAGCTTAGAAGGGGACACCTTGTGCCCCTTTTCGGCTAAAAATTGTAAAACTGTCAGTGATGCTTTCTCACATTCGGGTTTGCTTCTAGCGGTGATCAGCAGATCATCGACATATTGAAGCAAAGCAGTGTTAACTGGCATGTGGATACTGTCGAGTTCTCGTTTCAGTGCTTGGCTATAGATGCTGGGGCTTTCTGTAAATCCTTGAGGTGCGCGTGAGAATTTAAAGCTACGTCCATTTAAACTAAATCCGAACAAATATTGGCTTTCCGGATCTATTGGGACGCTGAAAAAAGCATTCTTGAGATCAATTACAGTAAAGAATGTTGCTTCGGAATCAATAGCTGTCAGTAATGACGAGATATCTGGGACCACAGGGAATTGTGGCACAATGCACTTGTTTAATTCGCGCAGATCAATAACTAATCGATATACTGGCGGGGCCTTTGGATCTGTTCGTTTAAGAATCGGAATTATCGGTGAATTACATACATTGGAGTCTGTTTCCACAACCACTCCTTGGGCAATGAGCTCGTCAATGATTTGTAGTAAAGCCACTACAGCATCTGGTGGTAACTTGTATTGTCGCATTCGTGGTAGTACCACTCCTGCCTTTAGTGTAACTCGATATGGTGTAATGTTCATGCAACCAACATCAGTAGGGCCTTGTGCCCATAGATGTGTGGGTAAAGTCTGCAATCGGGGATCCATGTCTCTAGACACATAATGACCTTTGAAATCACGTAAAAACAATCTTACTCCTTCCGGAGAACAACATATTATAGCTCCTAGAGCTTTCAATGTTTTTATTCCTAACAAGTTTTCTGGACATGATTTAGTAAGCAATAAATCTGTAGTTCGGGTCAAAGGTCCTATCGTAAGTGGAAGAGGCTGTGACACTTCATTAACAATAGGTTTTCCTGAAAAACCAAGGGAAATATTCTGAGAGCCTGAGAGGGGTGCCCCTGGAACTTCACTACGTTTTATGGTTGTTCGACTTGCCCCTGTATCGAGTAAAAATTTTCTGTCTTGGCCTAATAATTCACTATGTACATAAGGTCCTTCTTGATCTACAGGGATCTCGATAAGGGGTAAGTCAACTTCCCTCTCTGGGCTTGTTCATGCGTATCGTTGATAATCAGGATAGTCATACTGTGCGGTCTGGTACAGTTGTCTTGTCGTGGTTTGTGTGGCAGCAGCCGGCAGTGCTGGTGCGGCTGGCACAAACTGTATAGACTGTTGTGGAGCTGGCATGGCTTGTGCATGCTGCGGTGCTCCTTGTTCATTCTGATCCTGTCTAAGTGGCCGTGGTCTTTCTTTTGTAATACCTGTGGCGATATTACGCTTCAGGACTGGACAATCGTGTACATAATGACCTGGTTGTTTACAATAGTTGCATGTCCCTTTTACAGGTCCTGCTGAATCACCGGAATGTGCCGTACCCTTTTTATGTCCTTCAGCTGGAACTGTCTGAGAGACTAGCATTTTCATTTTCGTGTCTTTCATGCGTCTTTGTTCATGTTCTTGTTCCTCTCTAATTCTATTGTAATGGTACTGTAACATTTGTAACATTTGTGATGGGGTATTACCTTGCCATGTACTCTCGAATTTTAATACTCTATTCTTCACTTGGGGCAAAGAATTTTCAACTAATTTTGTCACAAACAGATGTGGGTATGACTCGCTACTTGCTTTTATACCACTATTTATACCAAAACATTTTTCGAATCGGGCATAGAAATCACTAGTGTCTTCATCTTGCTTTTGTTTACAGGCTGAAATTGCACCCCAGTCTTCCTTTTTCGTAGTTAATAAACGTGGCAGCACCTGTACTAATAAACCTGGTAGTGCTTTAGTTTTATCCCCAAGCCCCGAACCTGGACCTCGGGCCCTTTCTTCATTTTCTAATGCTGTCCAATCTATCTTTTGGTCTCCTACCTCCCACTCTTTTTCCCTGAGTTTTTCATAAATACCAGCAGGCATTAATACCTTTAATATTGTCATAATGTCGGGATAGGTATACTCTCCCATGAGTAACATGTCTTTAATTTCTCGGTGGAAACCCGCTGGGTCTTTGTCATGACTGGGTACCAATTTCTTCATTTCTAACAATTCTATTTTCGATATGGGCGTATATACATATACACGTTTAAACTGATTGTCCTCGCCCTTTATTGGGTGTACTTCTCGTAAGGGATTCTGTCTGTCCATGTAATACATCGGTCTTTCCTTGATGGGCAATGAAACATGTTCTGGACATACAAAAAGAATGTACTGCCTTCTGTATTCTAGTATTTCCTTAATTAACTTAGTACCTGAACCTTTCCACCTATTCGTGAGTAATTCAGTCAATATATCAGGTAAGGGACCAGGATCTGAATGTTGGCTTTTATATAGTATAAGAAGTTGTTGAATCATATAAATCCCAGCTAAACGCTGTTCATCTGGGGTGAGGTTCAAAAATGTGTGTGCTATTGTATCATCACCATATTTTCCGGGACTGTCAACCCAATGAACGGCTGACCTGGCTAATTCTTGTTCATCCATAGAATCGAGTAAATGATAACCCCTTCGTTCTCGCAGTAATTTGTCAGCGGCTTGGAACGAATGCTCGGGGGACCTTATATTTATTATAGGTGTTTGGAAATTCCTGTTATTATCCGGACATATCGGACGTATCGGATCAGTAAAACATCCGGTACTATTACAAGATCTTCCTCTACCTACATAGGCTATGGTGTCTGACTGTCTTGTGGGCAGTCCTGATCCTTCCTCCTCCTCATTTTGTTCAAACTGGACTACCGCTAATCTTTCTTCGTGTAGACGTTCTATTTCTTTACGGATCTTTCTGCACATGGCTATTATACAGTTTTGCTTATCATGTCTCCCTTCTGAGATATTCTGGCTCCATCTGATAAGAATCTGCATTGCTTCCGGGTCTACCCCCGGTCGGTCTTGATTTCTGATTACGCAATTTATGAGGAAACGTAACAGTTCCCCCTGTATTTCCACTTTCTGGTATTCCATAGCTCTGTTAATACATTCTGAATCTCGCCCTGTTTGGACAAAATGGTATATATTATCTAGATGCGCCGCCATTCCTGGTAACTTTCCTAAATACACTGCGGCTCGTCTGATACGTAATGATGCCATGATCATTTCGTCCTCTTTGCCGGGCACAGGGTCATATCTACAATCTATAAGAAGTTCCTTAAGCGTACGGGCATTTATGAGTTTGGGGGTACGTGAATGTGCTGACTCTTGAAAGGTAAGTTTATTTATTCTGGGTGGCGTAGAAAAAATATTGGTAGCACCTCCGGTAGCCCCGTCTGGGGTATCGGGTGTGAAAGGATTCTTTGAACGTGATACAGCAACTATAGGTGTGGACACAGCTATAGAAGTAGCTGTAGGAACAGATGTAGAAACAGATGTGCTTGCCGGAACTTGTGTCAGGACTTGTTGCTGTAAAGATACGGGTACTGGATCTTGGCGTTGAATATCCCTGGCAGGCGGTCTATGCGGGGCGGGATTAGCATACTCGGGAGCTGCGTCATCTAAATATGAGGAAAGAAAAACATCTTCTGCGGTTCTAGGATGCCCCTTAGGATGTACTTTTATTGGAAATAATGGGGTTGACAAGTCTTTTGGTATCTCCGGGGTAGCCTTAGGTAATCCTTCGGCCAGAAGGGGATACATACCCTTCATAAGGGCATGTCTTTGTCTGTCTACTTGTTCTGATTTTACTCGTGTACCTTCTTCAATTAATAGATTTTCTTGAACTTTATTTGAATTCTCTTTACTCTTCTCTTCCTGTCTACGTGCTTTTTCTGTGCGTCTATACGATTCTTTACGCCATAATTCAATGGCGTCCTTCTGTGATTGTCTAGCTTTCTTTTTCCATAATTCTTCCTCTACTTTCACGATGCACTCTGCATCCCAGGTCCCAGCTGCGGGCCACCTCTGACTTTCTGGTAATTCCTTAGTGTAGTCTACCCATAAATCAAGAAATAATATAGCCTCTAAGCCGTGTTTATGATACATGAAATACCCTGGAGTGTCCCTAGGAGGAATAGGAACAGCTTCTTCGAGTACCCCTTTTCTAGTTGTGATCTGTCTTAATTTCGAAAAGAGCGGCATATTGAGAACTGATCTGATACTTGATCTTGAACAAACTTAATACAGTAATCACAATAATGAACAGTCATTCACACCACAATATGCAGAACGTACTTAAAACATTTAACATTTAACATTTAACTGAGCAACAATGATGATGACGATTAAGAAAAACTTAATCACTAAACATAATACTCGACTTTAACTGAATTATTCTGAATTCATATACTAGATATACTAGATATACTGCTAAACAGTACAGATACACTGCTAAAACAGTGCAGACCGGATTTGTGTACCCAAACCCGTCTGGACCGGCACAACTTATGTGCACGCCAGAACGCCTCCCCAGTAATGGTACTCACCGGGTAGCTCGGAACGGAAGGCCTCGGAACGGATCTGAACTGAACTTGAACCGGACTGGACTCGACTTGAACACTTCGGAAACCGGACTTGACTTGGGACTTCGGAAACTGGTGGGCCTCTGTATACCTCGGATCTTGCTCTCTCAGCTAGGCTCTGGTCGGGATACTTCGCACTTCTCACCGCCTCGTCTGGGTGTTGATCGCAGCCTCACTCGCCCCCGCTTGACCGGAGGGAGATACAGGAAATCCTGCTGGTACGCGTTATTGTCCGTCCAGCTGTGGCAGGAGACCGGACCTGCAACGCACCGCCGGCGCGTGAGATGAGAAAGTGTCCCTGTTCGGGCGCCATTCATGTGGTAAATAATTTAATTACCGGGACTTAATTTGATACAGAAACATAATAAAATAGCTCAGTAAATAAGAGGCAGAATCCGTGGTATTAGAGGTTCGGAATGGGCTTTATTCCAATGGTCGATTATAATCGGTTGCTCCAAGTTCCATCACCACGAAGGTTCAGGAAGTGAAGTACATACGTTATTGACAATCAATTACTTTTATACAATAAGCATTACAGTGAAGCAAATACAAGAGGCGTAACAATTGATAGTGGAGAAAATATATTCATACGTGGCAAAGATAGGCGTAACTGGGTGTAACAAAAAAAACGTCATTGGTTGTGATGTCACATATGGGTGGACCTATGAAATAATTTCGCAATGTCAGCAGAAATACTTGGCAGAAATGCGCGTGCAGCAGCATGACGTGTGATTGACGTGCAACTAGGGGGTGAAGGGGACTTGACATTTAGCTCTACATGTGGCGACAGAAGTCTGGAGGGTCAAGTCAACCTAATCCCAAATCATATCTAACATCCTATGTTTAAAGAACTATGTTATCCAAAAGAGAGGCCTTCTTGGAGTAGAATCTTATTCTATACTGACTATACTGACTGTTAGTGCGTGCACAAGCGTCTAAGTGTCTACACTAGATGCGAGGTCAGGAATCTTCCATGGTAACAGGGCTATGAATTACTTGTATAAAGACAGAGAAGCCGGGCCTTTGCTCGGTAGCTGGAAGAATGTTTACTTAAACTACTAGACAGGAATGCATCGGGCAGGGAACGGAGCAGATAATTTCGAAGGTGAAATACAGTTTTTGGCAGGCAGCAGGCTGATGTCAGGCTTCGTGAGCCGCGCAGAGAATGAGACAAAGTTCATGGCCACAGATGCAGGCTCAGACTGGAGCTTTCAGAGGCAGAAGGCAAGAAGAGTTCGAAGACAGAATCAGGGCCTACTTGCCTGGACTGTAAAATGGCATAAGTGAACCATATAAAGCCGGTGGCCTTTCATACTTAAGAATGGAATATCCGGCCCATTCATGGCGGATCAACAGAGGACATGTTAACGGTGGACGCACATGTATTTGCGTCTTCATAACTGGAACTGGAGGGAACATACATGTACTTGTAACATGTACATAGAACCGTTGGGGTCCAAGATAGGGGACATAACTGACCAGAAAAATCCATATTTCCACACTGGGATGAAGGGAGCAGGTCCCGTTTTTCTTCACAGAGAGGGAGGCAGGCCTCAAGCAGCAGGGCAGTCTTCAGGTGAACAAAGCAGACCCAAAGTAGCAGGCAGTCCTATGGGGAACAAGTCAGTCATTCTTCTGTACTCCACAGGCCCAGCAGTGTACTGAAGAGGTGGTTTAGGAGGTTCAATATTTATTCCTTGTGCCAGCCTTTGAAGTGGGGGTGACATCCTACCCACACCCACATCGGGTTCTGAGAAGTTTCTTTGTTCCCCAGCCAAGTTTTAAAGTAGTCTAGGGTGACAAAATAATTGTGTCAGGTGCCTTTGTGATTGTGCTGGAGAAAGCCTTTTGAAATCTAAGTGGAGCAGAGACCAGCTCCACCTCACCCACCCTGGCAGGATGGCCCATCCAGCCAACTCCAAGTTCCCCTTTGTCTCACTGTCTGGGAGGAATATAGAAAGTCCAAAACAGCTAAGCCATTCACAGTTATATGACTCAGGACGCAGGCATCAGGAACCAAATGATTGGTACAAGAAAATGCAAACGTTCTAAAAGTGCCATTTTCAGGATTGTGACATAAATTCCGACTTTAACATTAAAGAGTTCTTTAAATTGCAATTCATTTGTGTCCTTAATTGAAATCCCTTTCTATTCCCAATCAAAAGTGAGCACTTATTAAATGTAATAAGGTAACTCAATGTTATCCAACGGGAGAGATAGGCATTACAGTAGTGAAAAACGAATTCAGGAGTATTTCACTATGGGGACAGGAAAAACATAAACCCACATGTCCTTTTGAAATGCACTGCACGCTGCCATATGGTCTGTTTAGGGCCTACTTATTGGTGACTTATATGTATTAAAAAGGAAGGTTTAGACAAGTCGAATTGGCAGTTTTAAAATTGCACTATAGGCTGTAATGGCAGACCTGAGAAATGTTCTAAGGGGTTAGTTTACTGGGTGGACCAATTGGTGTTGGAAGCACATTAGTAGCATTTAACGTACCGGCCCTGGGTACATGCAGTACCATATACTAGGGGCTTGTAAGTAAATTAAATGTGCCAATCAGGTGTAGGCCACTTTTGCTACGTTTTAGAGAGAGAGAGCACAAACACTTAAGCATTGGCTAGCAGTGGTAAAGTTCACAAAGTCCTAATGCCAACTAAAAGGAATTCAGTAAAATAGGAGGGCGATGACAAAACGTTTGGGGGTGACCCTTAGTTTCTTAAAGGGACATTTTATCATTCAATTTATAAATGAATTGGATTTTGATTCTTTTTGCTTTCTGTAATGGTTAATTTGATTTTTAAATAAATCCACAAACTAAGAAATTGTGAAGTCCAGCTGTGCAGATTTTTATAGTGGTCTTGGCTGATTATTTGAGCAGAACATTCTCCCTTTCCCACAAATTGAACCTTCTTAATGTTATTCCAGTTGGTGCGTCAACAAGATCTTGCAACAGATTTCTAAACAAAGGTGTGCAATGCTGGTATATAACCCAAAATACTCATAGCCTATTCAAGGGAGTCCATGAGAATACTTTTGTGGTTGGAGGGTGTCTGAGGGCACTCGGTGACAACACTGCTGATCTTGACAGTATACTGCAGCAGGATTTCAGGTCTGTTGTCCGACACTGTATTTGTACTTGACAGAGGCATAAGCCAACAGGTTGGCCATTCATCAAGACACAATAGTGTCTGGCAGCTCACCATCTAGTCTGCTGGAGGGCATGTTTCCATGTAGCTGTAATTGAGGCACTTTCCCTTGACCTACATCAGAGCAATTTATCTGGTTTTCCTACCACATACATGCATGGACCATTGAGCCATCCAGGCAACCTTTTCCCCCTCCACCTAGTTTCCATCTCACTACTCCTAAAAGGCCTCTGATTCAGAGAGTTCTACCTATTTTGCTCACCTCAATTAATCAGGCAATAATTAGGGCTCCTGGTTTTATGGTATTTTTTTTAACATTTCCACCAGTATTTATCCAAATTTCTTTTTTGGCCATGTTATTGGTATTTATTCATATTTATTTTACGTTTTGAAAATAAATGGAGTTGTAAAAATTGTATATTTCCACGCTTATTTATATATACTATATGTTTGAACTCATACATGGATGCCTTTCACATTTACATGAATTCAGCAGTCCCGTATAACAAAACACCACACACACTGGTACACATTAGCATTATTCTACAAATATATGTTAATATATGCCTGAATTTAAGGAAATCTCATCCTGTTTTTTAACTCTCCACACAGTCTATGTGCTCATTTGTTGCTTGGAATTCATTAAAGACAGCATGGAAAGTCTCTCACAAGAAGCACCATTTTCAGTATTTTTCAACTTAATTAATTTTTTTAAAACAGCAAGAAAACACATAGTTTTCTGGCTGCATTTATCTGTAAAAATCTGTAAGAACGAACAATCAGAAGCCTTACCTAGAACCTACTTAAAGTGTTTCATATACCTATTGTAATTTATGTATTTAGAAAGAGTTATGTAAATATATTATAAATATCCCACAGAGCACTCCCCATATTCCATCATTAATGGACTTAGGCATGTACCCTATTACTTTTACCTTTAAGCTGAGACCTTTAATGTACTGTTGTATTGTATTGGCGGAGGCTGTTGTACACTGAGGAGCTAGGCTTGGTCAGCTTTTGAAGACCACGATCAAAAAGTACCTTGGCTAAAATATGTTAGGACATGCTCTACAATTTAGGTCTAGCAGCCCTTTGGGAATCACCCATCGATGCTAAGTGGGGACTGAGTCTGTTATTGAAGAAAAACTCAAACAATATCTGTGGAAACCAGAGATGAGAAACTGTAAGTCTGATGATATAACAAACAGATTGCTGGACCACAAATGCAAGCCATTTTTGGAGCCCTTTTTTTTTTTTTTTTAATAACATATTGGTCGGACAATTGTATGTCAAGTTTAGATATGAAATATAGTCCCTAAATAGCTTTCACATTAGATGGGTAAAGAAGTATTGCTCCCCTGACAGATGCCCAGTCTGTAGAACTGAGACTGAAACAATTACACATGTGTTTCTTTTCTCCCCGCAGGAAATGGATTCTACCTGCATGTCTGGCAAATGGGGATCAGACAGTGTAGAGAAGCTATAAGAATGTTGAGACCAGCACTGAGAGATAATTGTTTTTAGTAGAGCAAAATGTTTTAACTTCATTGTGGGTGATAAGGCGGAATTTCTTTTTAGCTGAACAATATCACCAGGAAGGAGAGTAATGAATTGCATTTATATTGTGCTGCAAAATTAGGGATAAGAGTAAGAGAAATATAGTATTCACTTAAATTAAACTGTAAAAATGATGAATTATAAACTGCTGATCTGATGAATTGTAGTCAATATTGTTTCTATCCTTTGTATCTAAATTTTATATACATTGATATATTGACTGTTTTTAGCTGATGTGTTTTATTGATGTTTCATCCGAAATAAAAAAAAAATTGATTGAGTGGTTGATTTGATGTTTGCAAACAGTATGGAGGGGTAGTGAGTAATGTTCAGGAATAGTAGCAGACAAAATGTAGATATAGTTTAGCAGATGGCTGGGGAGCGGGTGGTGGAGGAGGGAGAAACAACCTTTACAACGCAGTCATTACAACGCACTACCTTTACAACGCAGTCCTTATAACGCAACATCTTTTACATCGCATGCCATTACAACGCAGCCATTACATCGCATGTCCCTACAACGCATGTCATTACAATGCATTTTAAGGTAAGTAATGGGGCATAGTAATTTTACCCCTGCACTATCCAACACTTACCCCACTGTTGCACTTACTGAAGGCGGAAAAGTAATTTTTACCCCTACACTATCCAACACTTACCCTACTGTTTCTCTCACTGGAGTCGGAATAGTAATTGTATGCCCTACACTATCCAACATTTACCCTACTGTGGCCCTAAAAGTAATATGCGTTGTAATAGTATGCGTTGTAAAGGTATGCGTTGTAATGGAATGCATTGTAAATGTAGTTTCTAAAAATGCGTTGTGATGGCATGCATTGTAAAAACATGTGTTGTAAAGGATGTTGCAATGTAAGAACTGCATTGTAAAGGCATGCGTTGTAAATGTTTGCGTTGTGACATCATACATTCTGGAGGAGGTAGCCACATTGGATGAGTGATAGTTTTGTACTGGGTGGAAGGTAGGTTTTGACAGCTAGTATTTAAATGGATTCATTAGTTAGTGGTATAGTATGGGGGTTTGTTGGAGTGCATGTGGTTATGAGTGTGAGGGAAGGGAAGGGATGGTCAGGTCTACTACAATAAATCATTTTCAACACTTATATTTTGTGAACCTTAGATTTTTATACACTTTTGTTGCTAATTCTCAAGATCATTTTTTGAGATGGTACGTACTTATGAAAAGGGCATTGTCATACATGTGCCAGTGCCTCTTTACCAGGTTAACTAAGCCACTTATGTGAATGGATGCCCGCGAGGAGAGGGGGGCAATATAAATGTATGTATATTCTTATCGCAAGGAGTTATTGTCTACATGCAGCTGTTGACGTACCTGCACTCATTTTTAGGGTGTCACATATTATATATTCTTACATTTGAGAATTCTATAATGCTGCCCATTTCTATAGTCATCCCAGGCATGACAGTGGGAGGAGTTAAACCTTTTACAGTAGATTGTTGCACTGATGAAGTCCCTTTCCGTGCATTTCCAGTGGCATGATGAAAGCGCAGGCTGAGGCCCCATGCCACATATGCTCCAGAAGCAGACTTGAATACATTCTGAATATTCCTTCTGATATTGACCATTCTCCTTTGGGTAGGGCCTGCTGCGGACATGTGGAGCTGGTCTGTATGATTCACGATGACTTGCCAGTGGACCAGAAGGTTCAAGAGTGTAGTCAGCAGTCATGGGTGTTGTGTACCTGTTCTGAACCGCGCTACACCTGCAACAGATTCAGACCATAGTATTGCCTTGGACATGTGAATACCAGTGGTACAGTTCATGGTCCAGATTGACAATAGCAGAAGAAATCCTATTATAGGTCAGGTCTGGTGGCTTAGTGGACTAATGCATCCACGCAGGGGCCTGTTTCGACCTCATGGTCACAGGTTCAAATCCTGGCGGGCCAACACAGCCATTCATCCTTTCTGGGGTCGATGAAATGAGTATCTTTGTAACAATAAACATCTGTTATTCAGTGCAAAGATGCACCGTTTGGGGTAAATGTGCGCTTTACAAATACACGTTATGTTATTTGGAGAGTGACTGGCCAGATCAGACTGACCGCAACCATTTTAGTGTATGCTTGTAGTATTAAGCCATGACTTGTGATACACTATAATGTTGTGGTGTAGTAATAATTATTTTTAATATAATTGTTTTGGAAATCACTAGACTTGTTTGTTTTGTACTGAAATTGGCGTAAATTGACATGTGATTCATTTTGATGGCGCATGCGCTTAGCAGGTGGTAAAGATGGTGCTTCTGAAGCTTGTTCTAGTTCTTCTTGCGCGCGCCTCCCTGAGTTCGGGGTTGCACGTCCACACGTGGGAACCCGAGTGGAAATGGTTAATCGAGTAGATCTCGTACGAGACAATGGTTCAGGGGAATTAAAGCATACAGCTGTATGACAAGCAGCAGGAGGCGTGCCTGCCACCCCTGGTCTCAGCATGTTGGTGGAAGTCAGGGACCCGGATAACAGGGTCATCTTTTCCAGGCACTACGGCTCAGAAGGCAGATTCACCTTCACTTCTCATACTCCAGGGGAGCACCAGATCTGCCTTCATTGCAACTTCACCAAGTCTGCCTTGTCTGTCTGCAGGTGGTATGCTGCGAAATCACCAGGATGTCCAAGTGGTGGAGCATGCCAATGACTATGCCAAGGTATGCAGCTAAGGACAAGCTGAGCGAGTTACAGCTCCGCGTGCAGCAACTGATCGAACAAGCGGAGGAGGTCCAGCATGAGCAGGACCACCAGCAGCGGCGGGAGGAACAGTTCCGACAGACTAGCGAGAGTACCAATCTAGCGAGAGTACCAATCGGCATGAGCTCTGATGGCCCATTGTGCAGACACTCATTCTCGTTGTGATAGGAACCTGGCAGATGAGGCATTTGAAGGTCTTTTTGAGGCCATAAAGCTAGTGTAGCCTGAACCCCTATTTTGTGGGTGGTCTCAGTCTACCCACGTATTTTAACCAGTACTACTGAAGTGATTGACAGACTCTGAAGTCTAAACCTGCACAAAAGCCCTTTCTGAGTAACTGACTCCCAACAACAGTCCAACTGCTCACTGGATGCAGGCACCAGCACACCTGAAAATGCAGGGAGAGCGGGGAAAATGAACTAAATTCTCCATCCAAAGGGAGAACTCATTTCAAGCTGTATCCTGTGAAAATCACCTCCTTTAATCTGTTTTTACCCTTTTTATTCTCACACTTCCCACCATGTTCTACTTCAAGTTTAAGTATCCTAATTTTGTATATTAGTGTAAATATATTACAGGATTGAGTCTATTTCTTCCCCAGTATGCGTAGTCATATGGATGGCAGCTGCCGACTGAAGCACAAACCCACTGCACTGAATAATCTGCAACACCGAGTTTTATGTGGCAAACCTTGCTTTAGTGTCAGTTGTGGCCCATGATTGGGTATTTCGTTGTTGATCTTTCCTCCTGAGCTGAGGCTCCCAAGGGAGAGATTCATCAGCTGCACCTGCAGTTTCTGATTTTAGGGTGTGCTGCAACTTGCAAAGGGTATTTGGCTTGTTGGTTTGATGGGTGTGGACGTCCAAAAATGTCCATGGCCAGCCTGTGATTGAGTTAGACAGGAGATGGGCTCATAATTGGGTAGCCATTGATGATTCATGAAGGTTGTGTTGATTGCAGTCCAGAGGTAGGTGGGGCAGAGATTAAGGACCAAGAGAGGATGATGGGTGGTCATATTGAAGACATGCGCAGCTGGATGGTCCTTGCTGTAAAATTAGAACCATGTTATTTATACCCAGGTTTTGTATGAATCCGAATGGAGTTCTAATCCCTTATGCCCTGATATGGGTTTTTCTCAACACAGGGTTATGTTGGCAGCAGTTCCATTCGGTCTGATAATCCTGCTTTACGTGCGGGGGATCCTGCTACATGCCAGTCCAGAAACTGTTCTGCATCAGCAACATAAAGAGACGCTCCTTTCCCTGCAAGTCATGTTTAGTATTGTTCATGTGCACCATGTGTGGAAGAAGCCCACCTTGTGTAGAAACCCCAAATACCTTTCCTCAAGCTGCTCCTGTTGCTCTGATCCTATGGATGTTCCACAAATCGGTGACTCGTTGCATCCTTCTCTCCTCACACTTACATGCCTCTGAATGCATGTGTTGCAAGTGGAACACTACATGCTGCCTCTGCAAGGGGAGTGGGTAACAACAGCCCCAGAGTTACGTGCTCTACAACATGTACTCACAGTTGTCATAAGTTAAACCACTGAGATTGGCTGTCGTCAACGAATCAATCAATTAGGAGTTTTTACAGCATGGCTACGAACCCATGTGGGTCTCAAGGCACTGAAGGGAGGGAGCTGCTGATCCATCTGGCATGGAGTTTAGGCGAAGGGCCAGGTCTTGAGGTCCTTCCTGAGTAGGGCCAGTGACAGGGATTGCCTTAGGTGGAGTAGCAGTGTGTGCCAGGTTTTGGTGGCAAGGTAGGAGAAGGATCTCTCTCCGGTTGTGGTCCTGTGAATCTGTGGGATGGTGGCCAGGGCAAGTTGGGTGGAGTGAAGTTGTCTGGCAGGTATGTGGAATGTAAGGTGGTGGTTCAGATATGCTGGTCCTGCATCGTGGAGAGCTTGTAGGCATGTGGAAGGAGCTTGAAGGTGATTCTCTTGTTGACTGGGAGCCAGTAGAGTTGTTAGAGGTGTTTTGTTATGTGGCTGTGGCAGGGGATGTCGAGTACCAGTCTGGCTGCTGCGTTTTGGACATTCTTTTGTTTCCATAGCTGTTTCTGGGTGGTGCCGGAATAGGGTGCGTTGCTGTAGTCAAGTCTGCTGATGATGAGTGTGTGGGTGACCGTCTTTCTGGATTCTGTGAGGATCCATCTGAATGTCTTTCAAAGCAGGCAGAGCGTGTGGAAGCATAATGAGGACACTGCATTAATTTGGCGGTTCATTGTGAGTGAGGAGTCCAGTATGATGTAGAGGTTGCATGTGTGATCCTTAGGGGTGGGAGGAGTTCCTAATGCGGCAGGCCACCAGGAGTCATCCCAGGCTGAGGGGGTGGGTTCCAGGATGAGTACTTCAGTCTTGTCCAAGTTGAGCTTGAGGCAGCTGGCTTTGATCCAGCTGACAGCGGCCTTTATTCCGCTCTGAAAGTTGATTCTGATTGCTGTGGGTACGCTGGCAAGGGAGAGGATCAGCTGGGTGTCTTACGGCATAGGAGACAATGTTGAATTCATGGTTTCTGACGATGGCCGCGAGGGGGGCCACTGAGAGGCTGAAGAGGATGGGGCTCAGGGAGGAACCTGGGACACGCACTCCGCAGCTGATCTCATTAGGTTCTGAGAAGAACTAGGGAAGTCTGACTCGCTGTGTTTGGCCGGTAAGGAAGAGTTGATAAAGCCCAGTGCCTTGTCGTGAATGCCGGCGTTGTGGAATCTCATGATTAGGGTGCGGTGGGAGGTCTACTAGTATGAGGGCTGCGGTTTTGTCCCGGTTGAGGAGGGAATGGATGTAGTCAGTGGCAGCAAGGAGCGTGGTCTCGGTGCTGTGGTTGCTTCAGAAGCCGGATGAGCAGGTGTCCAGGACCTAGTTTCAATGCTAGATATTGTTTTGAGGTTGAGGTAATGAGGAGCACTAACCTTTCTCCACTGTTTAGTTACAGGTTTAAGTGTATATCGTTTTACTTTTTAAATAAATACCACAGTGAGTTGAGTTAAAAAAATATATATTAATTTCGATGGGGTGAGATGTTTGCATCGGGTTTTCCAATGGTTACCTCCTGCTCTGGGCAGAAGGGGGTCTAGGTGGAATTTCTTCACATAATTCTGTTTCCCTGCATTTGCATTTTGAGAATGCAGAAAAATGGTTCCCATTTTACTTCACATTATATTTTACCCGATATCTGTCTAGGTAACTGCACACTGTAATATTGGGTGAAATACAGCTTTTGGGGTGAAATACAGCAATTGGTAAAAGCGCATGCAGTAAAACTTGGCATTTCATCATCACTAGGGCTCTCCCAGGCTAGTGAGTCACAACATGCTAATGACTTGTATCGTCTCCAGAGAAGAGAAAGGAAGGGAAGGGAAGAGAAGAGAAGAGAAGAGAAGAGAAGAGAAGAGAAGAGAAGAGAAGAGAAGAGAAGAGAAGAGAAGAGAAGAGAAGAGAAGAGAAGAGAAGAGAAGAGAAGAGAAGAGAAGAGAAGGGAAGGGAAGGGAAGGGAAGGGAAGGGAAGGGAAGGGAAGGGAAGGGAAGAGAAGAGAAGAGAAGAGAAGAGAAGAGAAGAGAAGAGAAGAGAAGAGAAGAGAAGAGAAGAGAAGAGAAGAGAGGAGAGCTAAGGGGCACGAGAGGAGCTCAACAGGACATCCTCTGCTCAAAGGCAGTCCCGTCATGTCAATGGGCACCAGGTAAGAGGTATGGCTCTTAAAATGGCGCAGAGACTCTGCAGATCAACAACTCAAATACCGCCGGGCATACAATTTCTCTTTTTGTGCTCGTTTGAATAGGTTTACACTATGTATATACCTTTAATAAATAAAATAATACCAAATTCAGTGACAGAAGGTACATGACTGCATCAGAGACGAAATTCATGTGAAAATAACTGCCCAGTGGTTTTCGTTTATTATTCAAGGTAATATTAAGTCTTTGCTTTCGCACGCTCAATCATATTTCAGGATTTAGGGGAATAGTAAATCCCTGCTTTGGCATAATGAATTATATTATTTAAGGGAATACTAAATCTCAGCTCTGGCGTGCACTCCACCATCAGATGAAGAGGAGGCCGCGATGTCTTCTGGGACAGGAGGCGGCGCTGCTGGCGGCCGCGTCTGTCCATGTTGCCGAGAGGCGGTGGGATCAGAGTGGTGTGTAGTACAGCACAGTTCAAAGGGAGCTCCTCAAAGCTGCCATGTCTGCGTCAGAAAGTCTTTAATAAATCAATTACATTCTGGCAAGAACATATTTGAGCCTCTTAAGCCCTTGTAATCTTCCCTGACTAGCTGTGTTTTAAATTCCTTAAATCAGAGATGGAGGTGACAGGGTTCCTGTAGGGCACGTGGCGGCGTGGCGCAGAAGGAGGGGTCTTGCGTTAGCTCTGGTGCTAAAGAGAGACTTGAAGAATTGATCACCAGGGCGAAGGAGCAATATCCCAGTTTAGTACTGACAGCGAGACAACGTCTAACGCTGTCTGGCTAACCTCTTGGTCACTAATGGCCACTTGCCGCTCACCTGATGATGGGTTTGAATGCAGCCGCCCCCCTCCGCTGCTATTGATTTGTAAACGGCTAATCTCTCTCCACGTCTCGAATCCCAAGCTGTTCCATAGCTCACACCGTCTAAGTGCTGAGGAAGCATGAAGAATAGAACTCTTCAATTCTCGGCACTTAAGTGAAGTTCTGAACGTGCCATGGCCATTGGAAATGTTTGAGTTCTAAAGGGGTGGGCACATGCACACCATCTGTCTGATCACCAACGCCCTGTGTACTAAGTAAGGGAAGAGGCCGATCTCCCAATAAGCCCTTCTCTCTTATGTCGGATTCTCTCTTGCTCAGTTTCAGATGGATGCTGTGCCCACAAATTATGGTGTCTGAGCTACTTAGGACCAGGTGTATTGTAGGGCATTTAGATACTCCTTAGTAAGAGAATTCAAGGGATGTAGGTAGGTGGAAGCTTGGCGTGTGGTGGAAAGGAGTCCCTTAGCTGCTTTGCGACTTTGTTTCCCACTCCACTGCCGCTTGCATTGACCCATGTCCCGAGAACCTTACATCAGGAAATAAAAGCAATTAGAGCCATCCTCCCATCACTTTTTTCAGAACTTATAACTGCTAAAGGGATTTTGTACATGAGCTCCATAGTCTAAATCAAATCATATATATAGGTGTGTCTGTGAGGCAATTTAAGGGGGAGTGAAAGAAGTAAAAAGGGATGAAAGAAGTAAAAGGGAGTATGCAATCTGAATGAAGAAAAAAGAAAGTGAAAATATGTTTAAGGGATGAAGGATGTTTTTTCAGTAAACATGAGACCTGTGAAGGGGATTAGTTCAAAGGGACATATCCAGAGGTAATGGCTGTGAAACGGTAACAGATATGTGTTCGATGGCAGTGATGGACCGGCGAGATACAACGGAATTTGTGGAAAAGTATTTTGTGAGGCAGAGGCTGAGTATTATGTGTGAGAGAAAGGTATGTGAGCGGAGAATGTATATCAATGTTGGATGATATGAGAGGTCAGAGTGGGTTTAAAGGAGAGATCGATGATACTTAAGGAGGTTTCTAAGAGTAAGATGTGTTTAGCTGCATCAGCGGGTTGAGATATGTGAATGAAGAATAGCGCTATGATTGTTGTAAGATGGGTGCATAAGAGGATATGTGTGATATGTATAAATTCAACAGAAGATATGCTCGAATCTAAAAGCGGTAGGTTAGAGAAATTTAAAAGCAAAAGAGTTGTGAAAGTAATCAATTGAAAAGTGATGACAGAATCCTTTTTTACAATAGTAAGATATGTAAACAAAAATGGAATTTTGTGAGGTATGTTTGGACTGATACATCAACTGGAGATGGGGATTTCTAAAGGGCAAGTGTGACTTGTGTCTGCAACTAGATTCACTTTTTCACAATTTCCTTTTCATCTGAGTGATCAGTGTTGGGTTTCTGATTTGCTGGGTACCTCTTCCTTGGCTCTTAAGTAACTGAGAAGGCTGCAGATAAGACCCAGTACCTACATATGTAGCCGGTGTATAAACGATACAGATAATCTGGCTTAGAGTCTGGCCGTTGTAGGAAACCCACCTCTCTGTATAGTGCACCACAATGGAGTACACTGTGCAGAAAGGTCAAGGAGACCCATATTGGTTTGCAGAGGCAAAAGTAGCTAATACTAACGCTCTATTTTTGTGGTAGTTTGGGCGAGCAGTTAGGCTCATCAGAGGGTAGTGCTAAGCATTTGTTGTACTCACAGAGGCAATAAATGATACACACACTCAATGAACAAAGTCGAAACCAAACTAGAAAAATAGCACTTCTTTTTACATAAATATTTAGACCAAGAATTTCAGGTACAAAGTAAATACTTTTCGTGATATGGAAAGTCAGAGTAAATGCAATAATCACAGTTGTACACAATTATGCACAATGCATTCCCTATGGAAAGAAAAAGGTAATTGTAAAATCAATGTAATACAGTTACTCTTGGTTTCACCTATGGGAATCGGAAGATTCGGGGGCCAAGGTCCAAAGTTCCAAGGCTACGTTTTCTGGAGCTTTTCGGATTTCACCGGGGGCAAGTAGCAAGGAGACTTTGTAGTTAGCGTGCATTGAAGAAAGGCGACGACTTGCAAAAGTAAAGCAAAGAGGAACTTGTAGGCAAGTCAGAAGGCTCTCAAGGAGATTAGAGGTCGCAAGGGATCTGGGGCTATGAAAGCCCAGCTGGTTCAGAGATGCCCCGGCCGAGTGGGCTAGGTGCTGTGAAGATGTGCAGCTGGGCAATGGTGCATAAAGCGACACCTCATGATCAGGGTCTGGCACCTTGGAGCAGTGATTCTAGAGCTGATTGACCACCTCTGAGGTGGATCTCCGGATTCCTGATGTCCCTTATTGGTTGCTGGCTCGCTGTAAGTTTGGAGTCTGCTTGGACTCAGTTTCATAGGTTTTTGCAGCAAGGATTCCGGTAGCCCAAGTATTAATGCAGTTCAGCTCCGGTGGATCCTGCGGCATCATGATCTGGTGCAGAGGCTGAACTGACCCTCCAGAGCAAGTGTACCTTTGGCTGGTACTCAGACATTGGTTGGGCTGAGGAGCTGGATGACGCTGGATTGAACTTCGTTGTTTTTGGGGCCTGTGTCAACAAAGAGATAGCTCCTCTATCTCAAGAGAGTTCCTTGGTGATTTGTGAGGGGCTGATGATCCTCCGGGGTTTGGGGAGGCCCCACAGCAGAGACATGAGCTGGAGGATGGCGATTGTCGAGTTCCGTGGTGGCAGGCAGGAGTTTGTGCCTAAAGTCCACCACGAGGTCTGCAGTCCTCGGTCCAACAGTGTTTCTTCATTCGTCATCTTCTTGTGTCCATGGATACTACTGTTTAGGTTGTGGGGATGCCACCTAAATACTAAATTTAGGGGTGTTTACAAAGATTGACAGGTAGAGACCAATGGGCCCCTTGCCTGGCGTGTCTGCACTCTCTTTTATTTCCAACTCCTGTGGGAGGGGGACATAGCCCTAGCCCTGATTGGAGCAGCCCCATCATATTCAAGATGGTGGGCACTGAAAAATGTAATTCACCTTGCATTCAGTACCTGAGGGATAGAGTTGGCATACCTCCTACTCTTTCTTTATTTTCCCACCCTCCTACCTTCCAAAAGGGGTGAGGACAGGAGAAGCTGTGGTCATGTTTCAAAGACGGCAAGGCCTTTGAAGCTTCATACCACAGATAACTCTTTCTAAACGGGGAGGTGTGAACACGTCCACCCGGGGCAGGCATTGTTCTTGACCTTAAGTGTCTAGGCGCTCACCCCGTGAGGTCCGAACCGTGTCTGATGGTGCTTAAACTAGTCGGTGACCACACTAAGGGGTGGTAGGTTTCAGGGGACCACCTCTAAAGGGTCCTCTGTGTGCAGTTATAAATAAATCTGACACAGGAATCAGTGACGGTGTTTTGAGACAAGATGTTTGGTACCAAAATCCAATAACACAGTGAAGCCGTCATGGAGCTGGGGAATTCATAATGACGAGTGTCCAGCCCCTGTACTCCCTACGGCTTCCCTGCTCACTTACAATATCCAAGAATCAACATGGATATTGCAGGGGCATATCTGCTCATGCAGTTATGTCCTCACAGGAGAAATAGTGGACCCTGCCTTAGGACTATAGGGCCTGCTATAGGGTTGTCTTACCTATATCCCATGCAGCGTCGGTGGGCATGGCACACGTAGTCTGAAATGGCCTTGGCGAGGGGACCCTAGGGTGCCACAATTTGTGCTGCCACCCTTGGGTTCCCTCTTCAGTGCCAATGCCCTAGGTACCCGGGGTACCATTGACCAGGGACTTACAAGCGGCATTGAAGTTGTGCCAATTGAGAAACAAAAGGTAACGTTTAGGGAAGAGCTCTGGCACAGGGAACCTGGTTGGCACAGAACCTGTGCACTTTCAGTCAAAGTTACATCATTTTCCAGGCAAAAAGTTAGGGCTAACGATGTCCAAAAGAGGTACTTTCCTACTGCTGTATATAGAATCTTTTATTGACACCCTACAATGCCAGAGAGATCTATTTGAACATTATCGATTGCTTTCCTTGGTCCATCGCACTATGCTGCAGCAACCAAAGTTTGACAAAAGGAAAAAAGTCAGTTTCAGAGGCCCTTCAATCAGTGGGGAACTGTTTCTGCTACAATGGCAGGCCGTGCAGGACAGTGTATGGAGTGCTCCTCCTTGTACCACACTATCCCAACTGGGCAATATCTTGGGTGCTACCCAGACGCGGCCCGTTCGGGTAAGAGCGGTGGGCTGGTTTGGTGGGGGGATTCGACAGAGGACCACAAGGGAATATTAAATAAATAATTAGTTTTCCCTTGTCGTCTATCGAAATCCCCCTCCACTGAACCCGGACCCACCACTCTTACCTGCATGGGCCGTGGCTGGTGCTACCCTCAAGCCACCCACAACAAATCTGCCCTCAAGCCACCACACACTCCCTCCTGTTCCTACAAATTGGCCTCAACTGCTCTCAGGACCTCGTCTACTGTCGCACACTTGACCTTTCCCCTGCTACTCTGAACCATCCCCTGCCTTGCAATGGCCACAGATTGCCTGTCGAAGCATGTCTCGCTCATAGAAAATTCTGTGCCTGGATATCCGGCTGCTGTGGCGCCAGATGAGTTTCTTCCACAGGGGCTAAATCTGTAAACATTGCCGGACATTGCTAAGGTGACGCTGTCTAGCTTGGTGTGACTGCGGTATGGAAGTTAACTGCACGCCTCTCACTCGTATGTATGTATCTCTGTAAGAAACTTGAATGCACTGACTAACAAGTATCTGACCTGAGACAACCTAGGAAAGAATTAGAACTAAATTGACATATTCATATAGGAGGTGGGAATTGAATTTAGCCGAAGTTAGAAATTTAAACTGTGGCATCCAGTCCTGGCTGGACGCTCGCTGCACGAGGCTAGGCCTCAGACATATTTATGCAGCAAAGAAGGACAACCACACACACTTATAATTACTGGGCCAAGACCACGAGCGGTCTTACACCCCTTTATTTAATACCTCGGGCGAGCCCGCCCTCAGGGTGCGTGTGTGCGTGCTAGCTATGCGTGACCGGGCCGGGTGGCACCGTCACTACATCCCTCCAATCTTTTAGATACCAGGATCCTTTACACTTGCACTCTCAGTCTTTCTTCATGCACCACGCAAAGTCTTTAAGTCTCTGGCTGGGGGCTGGGTTCGGCCGGACACCATACCTCTGGCTCCGGGAGTTCTTCTCCATCCCAGACCCCTAGGTCCCTCTCTCTGACTCGGGGAACACGGTACCGGGATCCTGCGGCCTTTCTACCGCCCTTGACTCTTCTCTGTCCTGACGTTGGACTGACCCTGGGTTGCTGACAGGGATGTTCACCACAGCTGCCCCCTCTCCTTCCTCTGGCTTCTCTGTGACACCCTCCGCTGGCAGTGGCTCACTCACCACTCTCTTGAACCATGAAGTGTTCCTCGTGACCACGCGGGTTCCCCGCATGGCCGATACCATGGTGCCGTGCACACTGAAGACTTCCCACACCTCCGGCTCGTATGGGGTGCGATATTTCCAGCCAGGGTATCTGTCTTTCACGATGACTTCGCCACCCACTCGGATACTCATCGGCTGTGCCCTGCGATCCTGGCTCACCTTGTCATTAGTTGCTTTTCTCCGGGCCTGGGCAGCCTCTTGATCCAGCGCTGGGGGATTCCACAATGGATCCGCGGGAACACTGCCCCTCGGTGCCTTTCGGAACACAAAATGAGCCGGCGCACACTGGGTGGTTGAGTGTGGTGTCTGCCGATAGGCACTTGGGAATTGCTGAAGGCAGTGCTTGACATACTACCCTTTTTCCACCCCGATTCTGAGGGATCGGTTCATAGTTCGCATGAACCGTTCCACTTCACCATTTGCTTGTGGCCACTGTGGCGTGAGTTTGCAGTGCCGAATGGCAAGGGAGGCCAGGTACTCTTGGAATTCTCTTCCCTGAAATGGTAGGCCATTGCCTGACTTGATCTCTTCAGGCAGTCCCATCATAGCAAAAACACACTCCAGTGCGGTCTTGACGTGTTGAAAAGCTGTTTACGACACTACCTCCACCACCGGAAATTTTGAATGTGAGTTGACGAGAACCAGGGTGCTTTGGCCATCCGGAAACGACCCAAAGTCGAGGCTCACTTTGGTCCAGGGCTCTTGGCATGGGTCCTCTGTGATTACTGGATGGGGCACAGGATTACCACCTGTGATGTTGCAAGCGTGACAGGTGCGGATAACCTCCTCGACCATTGCATCCATGCCCGGAAACCAAACTTTGCTGTGCAATCTGGCTTTAGTCTTTGATATCCCAAAAGGACCACTTTCGCCTGCAGGCTCCTCGGAATTAAGAGGGTGCTGCCTCGCAGCACGATCCCATGAAGACCCTCACTGAGTTCGCTCTGAACTTTCCACACTTGTTGCCGAAACAGGCTTTCGTCCGCTGTCAGTGAGCTGATAAGGTCGAGGAAGTGACACCAGTTCCTGTTAGCTAACATGGTCTTGAACTTGATAAGGCATTTATCAGACTTAGTTGCCTTCCCGATGTCTTCTATCGTGAGAGTAACTGGGCATGCTTCGAGGGAGATCATCCATACATACTCCTCGGCGCAGTCTTCATCAGATGGTGTCCTGGATGGCACTGGCGGGCCAGGGTGCCGCGACAGGAAGTCGGCAGAGTTGTTGACCCCTGGGCTAAAGATTACATCGATGTGATAGGCCTGCAGTTGAACAGCCCACCTCTCGATCCAGGGAGGAGCCAGCCGGGATGTGCAGGTGAAGAGGGGAACGAGAGGCTAATGGTCCGTGACCACTCGAAATTCATGACCATACAAATACAGATGGAAGTGCTGACACGCCCACATGATGGCCAGGGACTCGCGCTCTATCTGTGCATAGCGCATCTCCGTTCCAGTCAGTGCCCTGCTGGCGTATGCAGTTGGGACCCACTCCTTGGACTCTGTCTCCTGCATCAGAACGGCGCCCAGCCCTACGGGGCTTGCATCCACCACCACTTCGGCGCGCCGATGGGGGCAAAAGTACGCCATCACCTTGTCGTCGATGAGGGCCTCCTTGACAGCATGGAACACCATCTCTTCTTCCGCGGACCAGACCCATGGCTGACCAGACTTTGTAAGATTGCGGAGTGGTTCGGAGAGAGATGCCAGACTGCGTATGAACCAGCCAAAATTCGTGGCCATTCTAAGGAAGCTGCGGACTTCGGTGGGCGATGTAGGCCTCGGGGCAGATCGTATGGCTGCTGCTTTCTTCGGGTCCACACGCAGGCCATCTCGGGAGAAGATATAGCCGAAGAAATCCACCAACTCCTGATAAACCAAGCACTTGGCTCTGTGTAGGGTGAGCCCATTCTCCGCTAGCCGTTGAAGTGTGGCCCTGAGATGCACGTGGTGCTCCTCCAGTGTCTTGGAGAATACGAGGATGTCGTCGCTCAAATTTTTCACACCTTGCAGCCCTGTGAGCGTCTCCCTTATCGCATTCTGAAACACCTCCGTGGCAGAGGACACTCCGAAGCTTAGTCTCTTATACCAGCATAGCCCCACATGAGTGGAGAAGGTTGTGATGTTCCTACTGTCTGGGTGGAGCTCCAGCTGGTGGTAGACGGCGTTGAGGTCGAGCTCAGTGAACCACTTGGTGCCACTGAGGTCGGCCACGATGTCATCCATGGTGGGTGTGAGATGACGTTCTCTATTCACGGCCTTGTTTGGCAGGCGCATGTCGACACAGAGTCGAATGGCTCCCGGCTGCTTCGGTTTAGGGGCCTCTACCAAAGGCGACATCCACGGGGTGGGGGCCAACACCTTCTCTATCACTCCCAGCTCCTCCAGCTTCTTCATCTCTTCCTCCACTTGCAGCCGTAGGTGGAACGGCACCTAACGATGCCTCAGGGCCATGGGTTGTACTGTTGGATCAATGTGCAGCTTCAACGTTTTCCCTTTCAGCAGCCCAGGCCCTCAAATAACATGGGGAAGTCTCTGAGTATCTCAAGGGCATGTAGATCATGCACCTGGTTCGCAAAAAAAAAAAACTCAAGGTCCTCTGCTGTGTGACTACTGAGGAGGGTGCCTCGTTTTCCTTCTGTGACATGAAACCTTGTGGTGAGATGATGGCCCTCGTTGGCAACCTCATCTTCCATGACTCCTCGTAGGGGAAGCGGTTCATTTCCATCGTACATGTATATTCTTGCCTCGGACAGGAGGACCGGTGGGCGTGGTGACAACCTCTCATACTGGTCACTGTCCATGACGTTCACTGATGCCCCTGTGTCCATGAGAGCGTTTACGGGAGAACCAGCCATGGTAATAGCGCAAATGGGTGGTGGCCGGCGCCTTGTGCCCTCTTGACTGACAAACGACACGAAGAACACGTCGTCATCCTCTGCTCCCAGTCCAAACCCAGGCGGAGAAGTGTCCACGTGATCCACAGAGTCCTCAAGCATCAGCTGTCTCACCGCTGTCGTCGGCCCACGTGGGTTTGAGGCGTTTGTTCTTCCTCTGCCACTCCTGCAGACCTTCACGAAGTGGTTGAGCTTACCACACTGGGAGCACGTTTTCCCTTTCGCAAAACATCTTCCTGCTGGAGGGTGGTCCAAACCACAATTTCCACATGCACTTCTTCGGGGCGGTCTCGTGGGTCCCCTTGACGATGCCGGCCATCTCTGAATAACGTTCACTCTCTCCTCTTTGACCACGGATGGTCGTATTGATGCAGGCTGTGGCGTAGGCTGGTTGAGGGCCGCCTCCATCTCGTCCGCGCGAGTACGAGAATCTCGTCCAAACTGATGCCCAGTTGTTGGAGTATCAGGTGCCGTAGCGTTACCGAACGACATCCCTGAATGACTTGCACCCTGATTTCCTCCCTCTGGTCCGGCAATGTGCAGGAACTCGCCAATTTCCGTAGGCGAGCGTACAAAACATCAGTGGTCACGGCCTCTCCTTGCTGCACCTGTCGGAGCTTGAATCTCTCGAAGTCGGGGTTTATCTGGGGGTCAAAATGCCTGTTCAGGGCTGCGACCGCCCCATTGTAGTCATCGTTCCCCCCCCCCCCTGTTGAACAGCATCTCGAATAGATCATACAGCTCGCTTCCTCCGTAGCACATGAGGAGCGACCTTTTCACTCTCCCATCGGTCTCTCGCATGCCCACGAAATAATGGTCTAGGCGGCCGATCCAGGATTTTCAGCGCGCCGCGGCAGTGGAGGGGTCGGAGAGCTTGCTGAACGGTGGTAAATGGGCAGCCATGGCCTGACCAGGCCGAACGTGGGCAGGTGGGTCCGCCTGCTGAAGAATCTGCGGTTGCGCCGCCGGGGCACCGCCCCCTCCATTCGCGTCTTGCCAACTCATCTCTGGCCGTCAGCCACTTGCTAAAGTCCCTGAGCGGTAGCGGCAGGGTATGCTGCTAAGTGCAGGCCGACGTGCTGCCCCCGATGGTACTGCCACTGCCGGGCGTGGGGGGGGTGTGCGAGCGATGTTCGTGTCAACTAGTGGCAACTCTGAGTTGAGTGGAGCCCTGAGTAGGTGCCTCTCTGAGGCCGGACGGGGACTGCTGGTGGAGCGTGGTAGGCCCAGGTGCTGCTGGTCCCATGATGGAGGGGAGTGTCACTCAGCAGGGATTAACAGTTCACTGAGCTGTGTGCCTTGGTGTTCACCCTTCCGTTGGCCCAGACTCTTCAGCCAGTGGTAGAGGCCAGGCGCGATGGGCGTGCACGTGTGTGCAACGCGCTGTGGGGCCTAATACTTCGGCACACTGGGATGAGGGCTCTCTTCACCGGCCGGCTCGACCACTTGATCATGGGAGCGCGGCTGGCGTAGACATTGCCGGGGCGCTGGCGTGAACCTTCAGGGGCCGGATCGACGAGCACGGCAAGCGCGGACGCGCACAGGGCAGGGTCGGCCTCACCTTGAGGGCGCTGCTCCAGGCGCCGATGACTGTAGGCAGGCAGCAGTGCAGAACAGGGTGGGCACCCGCCGAGGATGCACGCACCGGTGCACCTCTCTCTCCGATGGGCGGCAAGCTGTGCGGGGTGGGCTCCCACTTGGGTGGCACACGCGGATCCAGAGGAGCAGACCGCTCATGCCACACGGGGATCTCCCATGGTGGTAACCTGCCGTGACCACCGGCACCAGGGATCGAAGGGCAAGTGAGGCACACTCGAGGTGTGGGTGGGACCCGCCTCGTCGCCAATGTGGTGTCCTGGCCTGGCTGGACACTCGCTGCACGAGGCTAGGTCTCAGACGTATTTACGCAGCAAAGAAGGACAACCACACACACTTATAATTACTGGGCCAAGACCCCGAGTGGTCTTACGCCCCTTTATTTAATTCCTCGGGCGAGCCCGCCCTCGGGGTGCATGCGTGCCTGCTAGCTATGCGTGAAAGGGCCGGGTGGCACCGTCACTACATAAACCAGGTTTTTTTTAATGTCTTGCATTTATTTGACTGTTTTTTGTGGCCTTTATTTTTTCACAGTGTTTTCACATGGAGCCGTGCACCGCTTTCCACGTCTTAGCCGAGATTATGGCATTAATTATTCTAGTCACAGAATATTCCTTTAGATCCAGTTGCCAGAGAGTGTAATTGCAGTTCTAGTCTTTCGTGTGTTGCATGTATCGTTGTACATTATTTATACTTGTCTCTGTTATCACACTGTGCTCCTTGTACTTATTATTCTGCATCGTTTATGCCCTAAAATCATCTGTGATCCAGTAAGCCCAAGGGCGCTGGGATTGTCTGTTGGGTCTCAGAAATCTTATTTGAAGTAATGCCAGGTGGACGAGCTCAAAGCTGAGGTTGCCATATGGCCTGCTCTCGTGCACTTGCCTCCTCACTGTGGATGTGCCAGCCCGTGAGAGGAGGCGAAATGTGCCAACCCCAGAGTGGAATATGCTTAGTGAGCTGATTGCTCGCTGTTAGAAACTGTATGTGATCTGCAGGCCACGTTATCCAATCGTGACAAGGTTGCCTCTGCCTTTCATCATTGTGAGGTTGGTTAAATGAGTACCAATTTTGATTTGGTAAAAATAACTATACAGAAAAAATATATATTCTATAAAGAGCTCTTTCGAAAACAAGTACAATTTTACTAACAAAGTATTATTATTATTATTAAGAAGAACATTGGCATTTTTGCTATTATTGTCATTGTTATGGAACTTTATGAGGAGGCATCCCAGGTTAAAAAATGAGTGCCTGCCTTGTAAAACTCCTACAAAAACATGTTTTTTCACTCTGTCGGAATTTGAAATATTATGGAGATCGTACAATAGCCTATTTGTTTAGCCATGTAGCAGTTAGGTTAGAAAAACACTCTCTTTCATTACAAAACATAACTTTGCATAATGGGTGGCTTAGGGTAAGGACATCTCCACTTACTGATACTTCTGCCTCTCTTACCTCCTTCAACATCATTGACTCCATACTACATCTCTGTCACGTGGCATCGCGTGCCTGAAATGGAGACGCTGCACTCAATGTCTCCCACTTCTTCTTTGGGAACCGTTCACGGAAGGTCAAAGTTCAACCGTTTTTCCAAAATTACCTCCTTACATGTGGGAAGCCACCAGGATCAGCACTGTCGTCAGCCTATTTAAATTTGCCTGGAGAGGCTAGACTTTAAAATCTAGTAAGAGTGGAATGTATATGTACGCTGATGATGCACTGGGAAGACTCTTGCAACCAAGAGTGCAACAAGAGTCCTTTTGGATCCAAAAAATTGATGCATCAAAACATGCCGTGCCTCAATTGTTCTATGCTTGAGAATCTTCTTATAGGACCAACTGTACCACGTATATATGTTAGGTTACCCAATCTCCTTGGGGTCACCATCTCAACCTTCTGCTGAAGAGTGAAAGCTTGGTGCCTTTCTCAACTCTGACCCATCCGTTATGAAATAAATAGCAATAATGAAGCATAAGCTGTCTGTGATGTCACTCAGAACCCAGAGGTATAAAAAAAATCCCCATAATTCACTTTTTACCCATCTATAATTTCATTTTGTGTATGGCCCTAAAATCCATCTGCCCCTGCTTTAAACTGCTAAGCAGGGGTAGAGGAGTAATGGGGGAGCCATACATAACACCAACTCCCACCACTCTGTGCCTTCCCTCTTCTACAGGATCTATGTTCCCTTCTTTCCATCACTGCTATGACACTGCCAAGCCAGAACATCCAGGAATACCATTATGACGTAAAAACAGTGGTTAATAAGTTCTTTTACCGGCAGTTGATATGCCGTAGCACTTAATTACTAGATTCCTAATCTAGTCATTCGCACTAATGGCTCTGTGTGAGAGCTATGCATAAGATATAGAATTATTGATGGCCAACAATGAATTAAAGGGAAGTTTTTTTACCGAGGGGTTCTAAGTGACATCAAATAGACAACATGTGTGAAGCTCTAGTTGTCTATGATCGCGCTCAGAAACTCGAGGTGAAAACCCTCCCCGTAATTCACTTTTTGCCCATGTATAATTTTATGTTATGTATAGTCCCCCAAAATCAACTGTCTCTGCTTTCAATTGCTGCTAAGGGGCAGAGGAACAATGAGGGAGCCATTTATAGCATGGACTCTCCACACTGACCCAAATGTGAAAAAATTCCCTTACATCCCATTATTAACCACCCCCCCCATCTTCCCTGCCTTCCTTCCTCCTCTTGCAGCTATGCTTTCTGCTTTCAGTCAAAGCAAATTAGCAGCCCTGCGCTGACAGGCTCGCAGAGACGTCTGTCAGTCTAGTCTAGCAGGCCTTAATGAAATAGCACCAGTGGGTAACAAAGTTTGTTATCAACTGTTGCTACCTTATAGCAGTGAGTTACCCGATTTAGAATCCAGAGTAAACAATAGAGGCTTCTTATGGAAGCCAAGTAATAAGGTGTAATAAAATGTACATTATCTTTCTTTCCCTGTACCCTAACCCTATTCCCTATCACTAACTATATCCCAAACCCTAAGAGGAGCAGTTACCCTTTAAAACTGGCCCTCACATTAAATCGAACCCTTACGCTAAGCATGAGCTGTAACCTTCAGTGCAACTTTAGCCTTACCCGCATTCTAAGCTTAACCTCTCATTTAATAACGCTTCTAACCCCCTTTCAATATTTGATTTTAAATTAATCTTAAAATGAAAATGAGTTTTAATGTATTTCACAACTCATTATAATATTCGCTCAGTTGTTTCTCCGTAAATGTATTCGCTTTTAAGTTTTCTATTTATGACATAAAACCCCTTGAGGATGTGGCTAGGACAGATATCTCTAGGTGCAGAATTTGAAGGCTATGACAGACAAAGTAATCAAAATGTCAGTAGGGTGTGGGAAGTGAGTGACAAGAATTTGGAAGCTAATTGATGGTTAGAATAATATCTCTGAAGGATCCAAGGAGTGACAGCAGAAGAATACAAGACACACCTTAGTGGAAAGAGCAGATGTTTTATGTGTGAGAACAGTGAGAGGTATTTGGATATTATCACTTCAGATAACTTTTGATATTTTAAGGACACTTCCAAATAGGCCTGGGGGGGTGCACGCCATGTCCTATGACTATTCTACCACAACACACCTTCAATAGGAAAGGTTCGAAAGCTAACCTAGATGTCTCAATTGTTCTCTTGTTTAATATTGAAGCATCATGAGCTGAGCTCATAACATACGTCCGAAGGAAGGAGCTGGGGATTATTGTAAATATGAAAACTCACATCTGCTAAATAGGTAAAATAATATGCAACAAAAGTCCAAAAAGAAGTTGATAAAAATAAGAACTTAAAATATGCCACTAAAAATTAAATGAAAATGATAGTGGCAAAGTGAAGATAAAATGTTAACATTCCAAAGACTTTCAGTGAGAGCAACCAGTACTTATTAATTTATTTACGAAGTTTTAAATAGTGGGAACAAAACCAAATAATGGTATCAGATCTATGTACAACATAACATTAACATAGAATGTACATAGAGTAAGATATAGAATCAAAGGGTGAAGCCCGAACATTATAAGGGAGGAAAACATATAACATGCATGACTTATACAAAGAATAATAGGAAATGAATGCAAAGTGGAACGGATAGTCGCATCAGGTAGGAAGGGGATTTTTGAGTAATCTAATTTGTACTCCTCTTTTTAAAAGAATGAATATGGGGTGGTCCTGGTCTCCGGAGAAAGAGGGTTACACATTTTTGGGGGCAATTCCGAAGAAAGGTCTCTTGTAAGTTTTCTTTTTTTGAGATTTTTGGGATTCGGTAGTAGAGATCTTGTACTACGAGAAGATCTGTTCCCTCCAGATAGGGCCAGTTTCTGTGCCAGGTAGAGAGGAGTGTTGTACATCATGCAGGCTATTTTTAGATGGATCCGTGAATCATGAGGTAGCCAGTTCAGATAATGGGGGCAGGGGTGATATGATCCTTTTTCTTTGAGCCTCTGATGAGCTCTGCAGCTGCATTGAGGGTAGCCCTCAGAGCTGTTAGTTTTATTTTTGGTAGGCCAACAAGGGTTGCATTCCCCTAGCCAAGTTTGGAGATCACGAGTGCCTGAACTGCCATTTTGAGATCCGCATTGGGTAGGAAGGGCTTTAGTGTCCTTAACACTTGGACATGGAAACTAGCCTCTCTAGTTGTGGCTCTGATATGACTATGAAGAGGTTGTTGTCCAGTGCTATTCCTAGGGGTTTAGCTGAATCAATGATATGTGGGGTAGAGTTCATGGTGGTGAGAAGTGGAAGCCAGACTTTTATCTCTGAGGTGGAGTTGAATGGAGAGATTAGTAGGAATTCTGTTTTGAGGGCGGCATTAAGTTTGAGGCGGTTAAGAGTTAGCCAGTGTTGAATTTTGATCAGGATGTTATTGAGGGTGCAGATGTCATCAGGAGAGGCCACCTTCAGGTAAAAGTTGCGTATCATTAGCATGCATATGGTAGGAGATGTTAGAGAGTTTGAGGATCTCGATCATAGGTTCCATGTACAGATTGAATGGGGGTGGGACAGGGAGGAACCTTGGAGTATGCCGATCATGACAGGCGTCTGATTGGGTAAAGCGTGATTTAATAGGACTCTTTGAGATCGGTTTTGTAGGAATGAAGAGAACTATTTTAATACAGTACCAGAAAGACCCATCCTGTGTTATAAGAGGTTCTGGCAACTCTCATGTTTCACTGTGTCAAATGCTGCTGATAGGGCAAGTAGGATTAATAGACAGGATTCATTTTTATTGAGGAAGCAAAGAGCATTGACTGCAATGTGGACCATGGCAAATCAGTACTGTGAACTGGTCTGTAACTGGATTGGCAGTGTTTGAGGAGTTGGTGCCGGTCAATGCAATTACAGAGTTGCTGAAGAACACATTTTTCCAGAAGTTTGGCTAAGTTGAGATGTTATAAATGGGACAGAAGTTGTTGGGATCAGAGAGGTCAGCATCAGGCATTTTTAATTTAGGGGTGACTTGACCACTTTTTTAGACAGTCAGGCAAGGAGCCTTGCGTAAGATAATTCTGGTCCATAAGGGTATCAGGAGGTGTGACATCTCATTGAAGAATTTGGATGGGAGAGGATCGCTGAAGCGGTTGAAAGATTTTGTGGAAGTCAGAAGTTTTAAGATGTCCGAGTCGTCAAATGTCTTAAAGATGGACCACAACGCATTGTTTTTAGGTTTCAGGAGACTGTTGCCAGGACAAACTTACTGCAAGATGGAGGTGCAGTGTGACAGAGTTTCAGCCCATAAGAGATTATCATCAATGTGGAGATCAGTGTCAATTGATTTGGTTTACTCAAAAAAGAAGGAGAACATTTTTTGACAGTTAGGTAGAGTTGTAGTGACTGAAGTGGAGGAATTGCATGTCCCATTAGTTTGTGGTTTAAACATTTTAAAGAGTTTTTTGGGACAGTTGATGGCCGTGTCCAATTGCTGACGGAAATAAGTTGATTTGGCACTTCTTTTTACCAGCAAAGCTCTTTCTGTCAGTCTAAGGGTGTGGCGCTTCTCGTTAAGGTTACAGTTGAACCAGGTGTTAGATCTTCTTATTAGAACTCTCTTTAATAGTTTGGGGGCAATGGAGTCCAGGATGTTGGACAAAGAACTAAAATAGTGTTTGGTGAGGTATTGAGCATCAACCATATCAGTTGGAGAAGACAACAGATTGTGGGTATTGGTAGATATCATGTCTGGATTGAGACTGATGGTGTTTATCATCCAATGTTTTGTTTTCACCAGCTGACCTTTGAGGATGGTTGCCTTTTCTGCAACGGAGAAGTTGATCCAGTGATGGTCAGTCCAGTCACAGGGTTAGATAGAACCCAATAGGATGGTGTTTTCCTTTGCTATAATTAAGAGTAGGATAGCCCATTTAATATGAGTATCCCTGTTGCAGGCTTGGGTCAGGTTAAGGTCACGTAGAAAGGCCTTGAAACAATTCACTAATGGGTCATTTGTGTAATTTCCATGAATGTTTACATCACCTAGGAAAATCTGTTTTTTGTATGGTAAATTTTTGTTGGAGGGGATCTCCATGATTTGATCGATGAACATATGATTATCAACTAGGGGTGGGAGAACATGTGCAGAGTGCAGACAGAGTTGTCTTTGGTTGAGATGTTGATCATCATATATTCGCAGGCAGATGTTGGTGCACAATGTGATTGTTTAACAGAGATGTTAGATCGATATATACAAACAGTACCATCCCCCTGATGGTTAGCATGGTCTTGACAGATAATATCACAGCTGGGTGGAACTAGGATGTCTAGGATAGTAGAAGAGGAGCCATTTAGCCAGATTTCTCTGAAAATTAGAAGACTCAGGTTCAAGTTGAGCAAGAGGACAGCTATGTCGGTGGCATGTATCACTTCTGATCGGCAGTTGAGTAGTGAGCATTTTAGGTAGGTTTTGGTAGCAGTAGTGGAAGAATGTGCGATGGGATCACATTTGAGGTTGGATTTATTAATAAGTCTAGGCTTGGTAACAGATATCCTTGGTGGTTGGGTGATAATGGTTTGAATCCTTGCATAAGGTGTGACATAGTGGGTTGGGCAGGATCATAAAAAGCAAGGAGAGGATTTCATTGGTCGAGAGGTGATTGACTAGTCTGCTGGGATGGATGGAATGGTCCAGATCAGGTTTTTTCCTCCATTTAGGTTGAGATCGAGAGTCGGCAGCATTATCTGCAGAAGGGCGAGTGGGTAAGGGTAAGTTACTGTGCTGGTGGTTCAAAAGGTTTAAGCTATTGAGTTCCATGTTAGAGGTGATACGAGGACACTAAGTAAATAAGTCCGCAACAACAGCATACCATATAACATAGCATCCACTGTAGAATAGAGTATGGGGGTATTTGATTGGTGTTACAACTAGGCCTGGGCAAAAATTTCGTTCCGTTCGCGGAAATTGCGATAATTTGACATTTTTGCGTTCCGCGGAGAGCGCGAAAATGTCAAAAATTCCGGTTTCCGCAGCTTGGCGATAATTTGTTTCTTGCTCGCGCTGTAAAATGATACATTCTCGCGCGCGCGCGATCGCCTTACCTGAATCCCTGCGTTCGCCGACAAGTTTTCTTGATCCGGTCGCGTTCTCCATGAGATGTTGTATTGTTTTTAGCCATTTGCGCTGTCTCGCGACAGTTCGCGCCCGCAGTGACGTCATGCGTCGCGCGATCACGTCTTTCTTCTCGCGATCATGCACCGCGAGAACAACTCAAAACAAGATGGCCGCGCCCGCAAGCAACCACATGGGTAAGTTGGCGACCCGCAACCATGCAGAAAATCTCGCGAACATGCCGGAAAAAAACTTCCGCATCTTTGCGATATTTCTGCTTGTTTGCGATAATTTTAAACATTCTCGCGATAATTTGCGAAGGTTAATTCCGCAAATTCCGCCCACCCCTAGTTACAACAGAGTAGTTTCAGGGATTATGTGTTTAATTGTGCGTGAGGGAGTGGGACTACGGTTTAAAGCAGTGTGTAGTAGACTTAGGAGTATCTCGAGTAAAAGTGATGAGATTATGGTCAGACATCATATTATGAGGTGTAGTGAGGGGAAGCAAAGGAGAGAGGCCATGGAAACTAGTGGTGGAGAAATCATTGAAAGGTTCCTGCACAGAGGTAGTGATGTCTGAGAGGGAGATACTTAGGACGTGGGTGATAATTGGTTAGTGGGAGCCCTTGTAGGTGTTGTAACAAAGGTTCGCTAATTGGAATGTGTTTCTGAGCAGAGAGGGGGCCATGCTGTGAGTTATTTTATTATTAGGTTGGCTAAGAGAAGGTTGGAGGAATGGCTGGCACTAATCTAAGAGGGGATACTATTCTTAGATTTAGAGTCATCAAGTGTGGGAGAGTGGGCATCACTCAAGAGAGCGTAGTGGGATAAAGTTGGGATTGGGTTGGGTGGGAAGTGGATTTCATTGGGTGAGGTTTCCATAGGTGGTTGTGATAGGAGGGGTGGGGTATGGTCAGGGTTGAGTTTATCCTTAAGGTAAGGGAAGACACTGTCATAGAGTTCCAGGTTGTGATTAGCGGACTGAATGAGTGCAGTGTCAGTATTGTAGATGCTGATAGTCGCTTCTAAATTGCACAAAGGGGAGGACATGGTGGGGAGTTTGTGGCTGTGAAGTATTTTCTTAGTGGCGGTAGGTTTGAGAACCGAGGATAGTGCATTTCTCCACTGAGCACGACGATAGGTGAAGAAGATAATGTCATTAATTAACGTACTCTTATTAAGGCAAAAGTAGTGATCAAGAACAACTGTTTCTGGATGCAATTTGACAGTGTTGTGCTTTACATTGTTTGTAGCGTTTTTAGATAGATTGGAGGGATAGTTGATATTAAACAAATAGGGATCAGCAGGGGATAGTGAGGGGCTCAATCCGTGGGTATGGAAAGGTTCCATGAAACAAGACAAAATAAGGAGGAGAAAGGGAGAGAGTGGGCGGGTACGTACTGTAGTGTAAAGTTGGGAATGATGGAGCCAGTCCCGGCAGTGAGTCAATATAACACAACAATGTTGTTTCCCGAATATGCTGGTGCCACGCTGAATCTGCACAGGAGGACCAAACACAGCCCAAGACCATCATTAGGAGGGAAAAGCAAATGCACAACAGGTCATGGGATGAGCAAGACGTCAGCGGAAGAGGTGGACTTTTGCCATCGAGGGGCAGCTTATTCCAGGGAACAGAGCTGTGGAACATGGCAACTTAGGAGAGGGTGGGTGTAGGGATGGCAATGGGTAGCGGTCAATGGGCGTTAAGACTCATTAAGGGGGAGGGGGATTGTGCAGTTTCCCAGTGTGGTTCGCCTGTTAGGTGGGATCTGTCAAGGTTTGTGGTGAAGTCCGGAAGAGGTATGAGCATTGGGGGCCAGCATTAATCTGATGATGATTGGGTAGGGTAGTGAGGGTTGCTCTAAGGAAAGATCTTGTCCTGATAATGACAAAGGGATTCTGAGGATCGTTTTGGCTTCAATTGTTCTGAAACTTTAAATTAGTATGTCTTGGATGAGAATTGTTGTTTGCTGGCGATATGTATTGGTAAGGGCCAGTAGGGGGTGCTAAAGCCTTGATATACTATGTTTTTTAATATGGAGCACTGTTTTCCAATCATTTTCGGGAGAAGAGTTTGAATGATGCCAGATAAGCAATTACCCTAGGTTACAATCTAAACTGGCTGTCCGGCAATTTCAAGTCACAGGGAGTAAGAAGTATATTGTTGCAGGATAAACCATTGAATTACCCTTGGTTACGACTCTCCACCAGCTGCTGAAGTTGACTTGACCGGACTGGCGCATTCCTTGTCGTCGATCCTGGGTTTTGGTCGCCAAGAGGGAGTTGGGGCTCCCGGGAACACCCAGGGAGTGCTGAGGGGTCTGAGTGCGATCCTTTGTGGTTAGGTAATGTGGGAGCCCCAGGAAGTGCATGTCCAGCGAGTACCAGAGCATTGGGAGTACCCTGAGGCTGATAGAGGGGATGAGGCAGAGTGGAATCTAAGGGTAGACAGATCTGGCCCCTGAGGTAGGGACGGTGGGCTCACCCAGCACTGTGTTTCTCCGCTTTCCTCACCGTAGTGCCTGGATAGAGTCTCCTCAGCCGTGGGGCATAGGTGGTGGGCGCCAGATGACGATGGTGCTTGGGAGACTTTTTGAAGTAGAAGCAGGTCAGAGCAGGATCATCTGACATGGGGCCTGAGATCATGCCCAAAGGCTTGAATCTTTTTCTTTGTTGTTCTTTATTATTTGCTTAATGTATAATGTTTCACACTGCATCTGGGTGAAAGGGGGTTTGATGGGCTGGGCTTCATGGGGATTTAAGCAGATATCAATCCCTTGCCCTGGGTGCCTACAAAAACAGCTCCTTCTCAGTTGGCCATCTTGACATGTATCCAATCGAACCGTTGGGATGAAAAAGTCTCTCACTTGGTGATTGACGTGTACCCCTAACCTGAGTGCTCCAACTGCAATGATGTCTGGCTCACTGGTGCTAATTTTTGTCATGGGCGATCACAGATCCTGAGTGTGTGCCATGGCATAGGCCAGTCTCACAGATTGTGCACCTTTTGGACCACGAAGGGCACCCAAAGTGCTATCCTCATAGTGGTGAAAGGCTACTCCCTTTGCCGGGAGCTAAGAAGCGCAAGCACGGTGGTGGCAGCATAGCATGTAGTGATCAGTAGAAGTGAACATGCCTTTTTTTACCTCTGTCACTGCTATTGTGTTCTTAAGTCACCCTTGGCCTACATCAGATTGGTATGCTGTATTGTTCAGTGTTTGTGTGTTATGTTCATGTGCTGGGTGTATAAGTTCCTGTGAATGGTACAATATATGGAAGATGCAGTACTGTGCAGGGAATGCATGTTATATGCATGTCTTGGGTGTATGCATGCCTGTGAATGGCAAAATACATGGATGGTGTAGTGCTGTGCTGTGCAGTGCATGTATGTTTAATATATGTGCTGGGTGTATGTGTGCCTATGAATGGTACAATACATGGAAGATTCTGGGTTCCATTTGAGAGACCCAGAGTTGACTGAAGGAGCATGAAGAGGGAGAGTAATCGCCCCAGACAGATTTGTGGGCTGTTCCTGTGAGCTTGGTTGGACACACTGGAAGAAGGGAGAGCCAGGCTCTTCAGTATACTTCAAATCATGCTCTTTGGTTTACAGAGACAGGGCCGGACTGGCCAGAGCAGGCACCGGGCGTTTCCCCTGTGGGCCGCCAGGTTGGGGGCCGGTTTTAGGTCCCTGGGGGTCCGTTTTTGTTACCGGGGGCCGGCAATATCGTCCACCTGTAACAAAATCGGCAGAAACCGGCCCTGCAAACAGCTCGGCTGCCCCTCCACCTCCCCCCTAGGGGGGCCGGCCGAGCAGTGTGCCAGGGCCGGTTTCGGTTCCCAGTCCGGCCCTGTACAGAGAGGTCACTGGTAAGGGTCCTGGTACATCTCAGGAAGGAGATGGGACTGATCAGAGTTTAGGTGACCTTATGATTAAGACTGAGGTATAACGTTACTATCTTAATTAGTCTGCTTTTTTTAGCAGATCCTCACCATTTGAAGAGTATCAATTGTTCAGGAGGAAAGGGCTCCAAGATGTCAGATACAATGGCTAGATTGCAGTGATAGCAAAGGTAATCAAGGTTGAGAAAGATTCTGCTTGGTATAAGGAGACTTACAATAGCAAATAGCAGTGCTCCATGCAAGATGCTCAGATGTTCTAGAAGCGGTGTGTGTGTGCACATGTGTGTGTTTTAAATCAGGAAGTGTGGTTGGCAGTAGGGGTGCACAATTTGTGTAATTTTCTGCTGCGTAATTGTGGAACATTATGCAAAATGCAAATCTGGCATATATTGCTATATTTTAATGCAAAATTAATCCTTGGATGTGGTAAAAATACAAGTACACAAACGGCAGACACTCATGTTGATCCCACCCTATCATTGTGCTGTGAATGTGGCATAATTTACACAGTATAACATAACAGCAAAATGCTTGGATTTTGGCTCAACAATTGTAATTCGAAATTCCAGAAAATAAACTGGTGTAATTGAAATTTTATCCAGGCCCAGTTGGCAACTATTCAGATGCTGTTTAAGTGAAATTGGAAGGAGTGAGGCGTAAAACACATCTAGAGAGCCACGGGCGATGTATGGGTGGAGGATGTGTTTAGAAAAAAAAGTGATGCAGAACTGGAGCAAAAGTCTTATATCCAGACCGGTTTTAGGGTAGTGCGACTGGTGCAGCCACACTGGACACTGACCTGTGGAGGGGGGTGCTGACCCCGGGGTGGGGGGTGCTATGTTTAGTAAGCCTGGGTGGTGTACATGGAGTTTTTCTCTGCAGAACTCTGCGAAGTGCCAGAAAAAGTCTGCCGCACTCCATGGAGTTCTGCCGCAGCGGAATCTGTTAAGTCGCGCTGCTCGCACTGATTGTTAGCACTGGGAGTTTGTCCCATGCTTTAAAATCAGAACGAACCACACTACTTGTCACACCAGAGGACGCTGCAGCTTTCTTCTGGCTCCAGTAGACATTTTACTAGAGCCGGAGCATCCTCAACACGAATGGCAGATTTCTCAACACCAGCGGTTGCGACCTTCTGCGGCCGCATGAGATGAGAAATCTCGCAGGGAGAAGGTCTAGAGTGTGATTTTTTTCTCACGAGCACTCGTCAACTTACCGATGGTGAGTCACTGGAGTGAAAAAACTCCGCTCCGTATCACTTTGCGGAATTTTAATCGGACACGCAGAGTGGGCAAAACTCTGCGAACTCCGCCGGCAGAGGGGAATTCTTCAGCCACCCCTAATGTTAAGTAATAACTGATGATTGGAGAGATGAGGGGCACTTTTGCCCGGTGGTAGTGAGAGAATCTAAGGAGGCGGTCATGGGATGTCTGGGCACCAGAAATGATTGTCGCACTGGGCACCACCAGCGCTAAAGCCGGCCCTGCTTATATCTGGCTGGAGAAAGTTACATAGCAGAGGGGACCTGTCAACATTGCAACTGCTGAATTAGTTGGAAGGTACATACAATTGACGCCACATCTCGGGTGCTCACTAATGCCTCACCAATCCCCGTGTTATATTCGCTGAAGTGGCTCTCAGGCCGGTTTGAAGGAGTGTTGGATGCAGAAGTGGGAGCCGGAGTTGAGGCTGTGAAAGCAGCAGATTCCACTACTGCCGGTGAGCTGGCTTTCATCCAGCTGGTGTGGTCACGCCTCGTATGCGGTACACAGCACCTAATGATGATAAATCTATTACCGCTTGGAGACTGCTTATACCACAGTGGCTGGATTAGCGAATCCAACAATCAAATTCCCATTCCCGTTTCAGCATTCTACTTGCTAACTTCATTTTCTGTAATATGAGGCAGGACGGCCTGTCGCGAGCCCCCTCTGCGGCTGCAGGAACCTGTGGGTAGCGCTTGTTCTTATGTCGTTCAGCTATTCCTGCCGTTGCAAGATGACAATACAAGCAGTGCGCCGCGGAAGACTATCAAATTCAAGATAGTGCATCTCGAAAAATGTCAATTGCCGCAGTTACTAGCTGGTGTGGGTCCTCCGCCGCCAAAACTCGTTCAGCCCAGGGCGGACCCCCACCCCCTCCTCCTTGCTACGCCACTGCGTAAGAAACAGAGCAGCAATCTCCCATATAGACAAGGACACCGCTGACTTCGGCTTGTTGGGTGCTATTCGAGTGCCATTCCGCGGCCTGATGGCTGGCAGACGAGGGGCACATGTGACACCTATTGTTATTTATTTATTTACTAAATCGGGTTCCACAGCTCGATTGCACCAAAATGTACCTCTGCGCTTAACTTGGAAGAGCAAAGAGCACATGTTTGGGATCAAGAACAAATGTGACAATAGATGTGAATAGTTTTACAGACAGAAACTTTAGGTTGGTCCAAGAGAAGATAGATTTTTTTTTTTTTTTTTTTTTTACAGTTTTGAGATATATATGAATTTACTGCCAATTTCAAACCCTCGATGTGCGTGAAAAATTGACATCAGTGCCAATGTATTTCAAACTCAAGGAGCCTCGATGTAAGTGGTAAACTGAATGATCCCACAGAAAGAAACGCAGCTGCCCGACCAGTTTGGGATTCCTATCCTTCTGATGAAGATGCCACTAAGAAGGTTTTACCCCGTACAACAAGCGTGAGGGAGAAATGCACTGATCTTTCGCCAGTGCGGATAGGAGGGGTCCTATGTACATACGTTGACATGGGTGAGCAGGACCCATGCAGCACCGTGACACAGGCAGCACAGGCAGGGAGAGGGGTAACTGATGTGAGCGGCTAGGAAGGTGAACATAGGGACACAGTCAACACAGAGGGTAGAGTCCACCCGGGACACAGGCAAGAAGAGAGCATGACGAACCCAGGGGATGAGCAAGACGCCGAAAGAGATCATGGGAGATGGGCGGAGTGGATGGGGTTTAGTAGTTGGAATAAAAGAATGGGTTTAAGGCGAAAAGGGGCAATATGACACCCTTTGCAGCAGGAGATGAGTAACATGACACAATCAATTAACATGACTGATCGCTTTGGCGGGGCTGAATAAAATAAGAAAGAAATACCTGTCAACAAAGCTCCCGTAGAAGCATCAGGGAAACAGTTTGGGAGGAGGGGTGGTCTGGGAGAGGAGAGGGCATCATGTTAGGAAAGGAAGTGAGACACTTGCACCACCAAAGGGGCAAAAGGCCACATTTAACTGATGGGTAAGAGGTACAAAGTGTAACTGATCACCATGAGGAAGTAACTGACTGGAACTCAGATAATGGAGTGAAACACAATGTGTCACAAAAAGGAGAGGCAGATATTGAAATTGGGCTGAATATAGTGTTTTTACTCAGTGCAGTACACTTATGTGGAAATCTCCTCTTTTCTCATGTAAATGGAGGCAATGCAACATAATGACAAGTAGTGTAAAATAGTGGATCAAGCACCATGGAAGCAGAACCTGACCAAAAAATATGGGTGATAGTGCAGAGGACAGGTTACCGTGGAAGCATCAAGGAACAAGATGAATACAATATTAGTCGTGGAACAAGGGACAAATTCAAGATGGCAGAAGGGGTCAAAGCATCATGAAAGCAAGGGAATAATGGGAACCGAATAGCGCAAAGATCGCCATTGCCTAGGGTACGATGGGTTGATGGCAGAGCATCATGGGAAGGAGAAACAGGCATTTTTCTTTTTTTCTGCAGTTTATTTAACACAAACTCAACCCAAAGGTAGTGGACCACTTTAGATGAGCACTAGTTACATTATACAAGGATGCATTAATAGATATATATATTTTTAGGCACAGAGAGAATAAGTGATTTGCCCAGAAACATATGATGCTGATACAACGCCTTGACTTAAACCTAGTTGCCCTTTTCCAAAGTCAGCAGCTCTGGATATAGTGCCACATCATCTCCCCAGATGCAGAAGGGGTTTGAATCAAAGGAGAGGCCATCTTGGCGCAGCTTATCCCAGTCAGTCGAACTTCTGAGAGCAGCAGCAGCATTGAGACAAGGGAAGCAGTGGACTGGAGCTCTGTACCAGCTCCTGGGTATATTGGGGAGTCCCCGAGTATAGGCCAAAGGAGTTCGAGCTGCATCACTCAAAGTCTCCAGAGCAACAACCATTAGGGTTGCTGGCAGGTAGGGCAAGTTAGCATTAAATTCAGGAGGATTTTTAATTATGTCAGAGCATGTGGGTGAATTGGGGCTATAAAACTTTTCAAAGTACAGACTTTTGTGAGCCTTCCCTATGAGGCACAGTTAAAATTCACCAGGTTTCTGCAGCATGGTGCCCTATCCAATGTGGAAAAAACATCAGTTTACAAGCATTGTGTTGGCTGTACCACGCTTTCTCTCTTTTCCCTGATTCTGAAGGAATTCTGAAACACCCTAGACAGACTTTCAGGATTGAGTGTAGAGAAGGTGTAAGGCATGGGCATGGAAAGATAGGAGGCCTCCACTCAGGCCTTTCATTGTAGAAGGAAAGATCACACTGTAGCACTTTAAAAGAAGCTTTGCCCGCTTCGTGTGCCAAGTCGTGAGCAGTTCAGCTTCAGAACCTTGGATAGCTCAAGTTGGCATGCCATCAGCAAGCGAGGGTGAGGCGGAGGAGGCGGATCAGCGCAGCCGTAGTGGGAGTAAGAGCTGCCATTGCAAGATTCCTTCCTGCTTAATCATCATTTTGTACAAGCACGGCTCCTAACCATGCTTATGAAGCAGTGGAATTGCAGCACTGCTCTACAGGCTCTGGGCAAGGGCCCACTATCACCATACAAGGCAGCAATGGGCTTCCAGCATCTAGTGGCTGCTCCACCACACACCGCGGGTTGTATTATAGAAAGTTCCTTGTGGGTGCCCCTGCTTTGTTGCACCCCAGCACACTGTAGTATTACAGTAGGGGCGGCAGATGCTTGTGCTGTTCCTTCTGTGATGCAAACAGACTGCACCGGAATCAAATGTGCACTAACACAATCTCTTGGGTGTGTTACCTCATTTGGATGGGGGTGGCCCCATTCAAATGAAGAAAACCTTTGCCTCTGAGCCAACATCATATTACAGACGCGAGCGTACTGGCAAAAAGGACATCAGGAGGTGCACTTATTGTACACCACATATACGTGGTACGCAGTCGGTGCACCCCTTGAATGGTGTCCTTCAGAAGGGTAGCGAGAGGGTATCATTGACCTCCAGATATCTTTTTGTAGGCAGGTGCAGTCACTCACTGCACCCTCCTGCAGGTGGAGCTATGTCCTTTCAAATGAAGCCAGGGTTGCGGCATGCACTAGAAAGGTGGACCACTACTTTGAATGGTGAGTCTGCCTTTAACTAATGCACTGTTCCTAGTGAAGGTGTGGGTTTGTTCCTTCCACTGGGAGCAGCACATGTGCTGTGATATTGCACGCTATCCCTCTCTCCGCCCAACACACACACACTTAAATGTGTGCTGTGATGCACAATATCTGAAATATGGTCCAGGGTGTAAAATGTGAACATTGCACTCAGTTGTAGGAGCCTGCCTTCCCCTACATGGCATAACATAAGTTTATTTGCATTGGAAATTACCAAATTATCTATAAATTGATCTGATTTTGAGTTTGGTCGAACCTCCTAACTATTGGTATTTTTTATTTCTCAGAGCTACATTGTGTTTTTTGTATAAATTCCTATTCAAGTTTTATTGGTTTCCTCTGGGCAGTGCCCATAGCAGTGGAGAAGTGATGGCTGCCTCTGTCCTGCCTATAGTATTTCTATAGCAGACATTGGTGCGGTGGAGTAGTGTAAGCGGCAACAAAAAGGGTTAACAGAGGAACTTTGCTAGGGAAGGAGGTACCACGTCTAAGACAATGTACCATATCAGGAGGGGGAGTCTGTCAAAGTTTTGTGCTCCGGAGGCTACAGGACGTGTGCGGTCCATATCTGTGGTTAATTGATGCTTAAGGAGGTGTATCACTAATTCATTTATGAAGTTCCTTAGAGGCAGTTCATGTATGAACTGCATAGGTGGAGAAGGCCTGACTATTCGCTTTCACTTTCTTGCATTTCTTGTTCTTGAGTTTCACAATATCTAGGGTTTTTATATTGGCAGCCGCTGTTTGCTACTAGGTATGCTGGTGCACTGATTCCTGCTGCTTTCCTTTTGATGGAACATATTTTGAATATGATGGAGGCACAGAGGGGAAGCGGTGCAGTTCCTTTGGGATGGGTGCCATATTGGTGTGGTAAGGTAATTCCATTATTTGAGATGGTGGGTGTTGGCAATTGGTCACCCCCTCTCGAAAGGAGCACCATGTGAACGAGGAGACTGGCTGGGAGGGGATTGTCACCTTTCAGACAGGAGAAGACCATTGCTCAGAAGTTCATTCAGAGATGTGCTTTCCATTGCAGCAAGCACTGGTTTGTCTTTGCTGTGTGTGCCTTGACCTTGATGTCAGTGGCAAGAGTGAAGTCGAGAGATGTGGCTTTCACAGTATGCTGGCTGAATATAATGTTTTTACTCTGCAGCACATTTATGTGGAAATCTCTACTATTGTAAACGGAGACAATGCAAAGTAATGACAAGAAATAGAATTTTTGAAATCTGCTGTTGTCTGAAATCAGCAGATTGTTTATAAGGCTCAACCGAAAACGCCAAAAATACCTTTGGAAATGTATTTAGAATTTCATTAACAATGGCTAAATCATTTTGAAATTTCAGGAACAGTTTAAAAAGAAGTGTAAACAGTGATTGTTAGTAGGCGTGGCTTTACTATGCATGAGGGCTGCAGGCAGCAGCGATCTGTCAACAGATGGAGGAAGTTAACTGAGGGGGAGTGAGAGACATTTCTTATTCAGTTGAAAAAGGAGAACCGTGGTCAACTTGCTTTCAGAAGACAAAATAAGGGATTATGCCTCTGCAAAAAGATATCGATGTAAACGGCGACTTTCTTTCAACAGACCAAGAGCAGCAGATAAACAAAGGCAAACAAGCATTGGCATAGCCAATAGGTCTCGCCTTTGGGACCTTATAAGTGTTTAGCCATGCAACAGTTGCATAACTAAATACTTATAAGGTCCCAAAAGCGAGACCTATTGGCTATGCCAAGCGGCCACGAAAGTGAAAGTGACCGCGATCGCGGTCAAACATCAAAGCAGCCATGAAAGAGAAAGTATTCGCGGTAAAGCACGGCGCGCGCGCCCGAGCACATGCACTGTAGCTCTACGCTGGCCTGGTAGCACTTTTTGGAGCCCTCTCAATAAGTCTTGCCAGACCAGCGCATGCGCTGGGTCAGGCGAGACCTAAAAAAGGTCTCAAAAGTGTTGAAAGGACATTGTGCTTGCACGGACAGACAACCTTGCCATTACTTTGCTTGCCCTTCGCTTCTCGGCTGTTGACATTCGACAACCATCTCTCTGCCGTTCCTTAGTGCACATATGTTATAGGGTGTGAGACGCCCACCTCCAATGTCGGTCTTTAGTGACAGTACTACTGTAAGATAGGAAGGCGTTTTGTACTTTGACAAAGAAAACTCGGTGGTCAGTAAACTACACCTGATGGCACGTCCTTAAAAGGAGAGGGTGACCACCCCTCTCCTGTGTGCAGCCTGAAGAGCTTCGATTGAACCAACAGTGTCCTTCCTCGGCGGTGTCTGCATCGGCCTGAGAAACGACAGCGTGGTACCACTAGGCGACCACATGTACTGCCACCGCCACAAAGCTCGCTGTAAAAGAGCGCCGCCAGCTGTGGCCCTGCACAGTCCTACCACCAACTGAGGGGACCAGTACCCACTTGTAACTCCCCAATCACAGCCTCCTTTCCTGCGTGTTTGTGAAATTGATTTACATCCATGCAGCTGCCTACGAATGTTCACCGCCTGCATAGTGGCATGGCACGTCTTGTTGCACTCTCATAGGGGGCAGCACCCCAAACCCGTTGGCAGAAAAAGTTGGAGGGTAAATTCCTCATGGGGTCCGATTATGGTGAACAGGCTTCTTGGGGTAATGAATTAAAGAGGGCTGAGTTCTGAGTACTGCGGTGCACACCGCTTTGGGGTTCCTTATGGTACTGTGGTTCATTTTATAACATCTTCTAAACTATCAGATCTTCAGTGTAAGTTATCGCCTCTTCTCCGTATTGGCCCGTGTCTGACGCTTTCGCTGTGGCACCAATCCTAAAGGAATGCATGCTGGACTGTCTGTGCCCATTCCACATGCTCCAGTCCACTCTTCGTGGACATACCCAGCTAGCACACTGTCACGGCGGAGCTATCCACATACACCAGCACAGCTCCATCAATCCTCCGATGCTGAGGGAATGAGCTGACATCATTCGCTGCACAGAGGCTTCCCCTAGGGTTGGCTGCTAACACCAACCTAGCCCCTTGCATGGCCGCTCTGTCTTAAAACCCACCCTCTTCTCATCTGACCAGCAAGATTCCCTGGACCCATTGGGCGGGTTTCCCTGTCTGCTCTGGCCTCTGCCAGCCGAGGGCCTTCTTGACTTCAAAGCACATCATCACCTATGCACAGTGGAAATGCTCCTCCTTATGCAGCCCGGTAAATACTTGTCACAGCTTTTCAGCCAGAGCTTCCCGGGCCGCCATCTCAATGGTTCCTGCTTCTGGCCTCACTTTTGTCCTGCGCCCTCACTAATCAACAATTCTTCTTGCTGGGACACCAATATGGGTTATCCCTACGAGTCTCACTTTGGTGATGAAGTTTAAAGGTAAAACCTTCTCCATTGTCGTGTCGCTCCAGTGACATAACTGGAGCACGGGACTGTTGAATGAGCGACAGGGGTTTTATGTGTACACCCCTTGCTGAATGTGATATTGTAGTCTGACGCCGAGACCTCGTGGGGCGAGGTAACAAAATGTGGGGAGTCGGCTAGGCGTGGTTTTAGATCAAGACCCGCCGGAGCAAGAAACCATGCTAACTACAGCCACTCTATGTGTTGTCATTGTGTGGGGCTCAGAACACTTGGTACCTTTATTTCAGAGGATACACCTCATCCCTGGCCACGACACAACAGCCATCACCAGGTAAAACCAGCATGGCTAATTTATGAGTGACAAACAGTTGTGAGCAGTGCTGTCATGGAGAGTGGTCCTGCAACTTCCCTTTTTAGTAAGAAAGAAGGATTTTGCAAATACAGTGCAGATAACCCTTCACACTGTATCCTCGACCCTCAACATCAAATATATATGAATTCTTGTGCAGCACTTGGAGGTTGTAATCAGATCTGGGCCTATTCCAGGAGGAAAATAAAACTTTGGAGGCGAGAGTGATAAATGAGTTGTGTTCAGTAGGCCATGAGACCCACTTCGAATCTCCCCCACCATCATACTGGCATCTTCTGTCAAGCTGTACAAAGAAAAGAAAAGGCTCGTGTGCTCCTAGGTGACAACACTGAAACTGCACAATGTTTAGGAATCACAACTGCTCTGCAGTTTTTACAGGGACAACATTTTATGCTGCTAATGTCTGTACAATCAGTCCCTTGCAGAAATGACTGTGAATGGATTTCATTTAGAAGCTGTCTGCTTGTCATTGGGAAATGTAAGAGCCCTGGTTTACAGAGTGTGGGACAACTAGGACACATTAATTAAAACACAGAAAATTTCATTTTTAAACAAGAAATATGAAGTCAGGTGCAGAGCACATGAAACTGAGCAGTGGATATTGGTAGAGTGGCAGGGACAGCAAATCAGGAAAGAGGCAGGAGGTGAAACAAACATGTTTTCACTACAGCTGGAGGTCATAGAAAACTTTTCCCGAGGTGAGCATCTTAATGCCCTTCATGAACCAAAGGCTTTCTTAAGCGGTTTTTTGGGCGGCATACCATGCTTTCTGATTAGGATGGCACTATTGAAATTGTAGTGATTATATATGGCTCGATAGGTTTTTTTTTTTAACGTGTGATGAATTGTGTTTTATTACACATTTTGTACTTTATGTGATTTTATACATTCTTAATGTGATTTTTCTTTTATGGGTATATGATTATCTGAATAAAGATGTTTTTGACTGACTGAGCAGCAGATATTGGTAGAGTGGCAGGGAAAGTAAATAGGAAAGGGGCAGAGGGTGAAACAAACATGTTTTCACTACAGCTGGAAGTCATAGAAAACTTTTCCCGAGGTGAGCATCTTAATGACCTGACCGATGCCCTTCACGAGCCAGGGGCTTGTGCCAGTTCCCCTCTAGTCACCTACATTTCCATAAAGACTCAGATTTGATCAAACCTCCTCAGAGTGCCAAGACCTAGATAGGAGTGTTCGTGCACCATTGGCTCAATGAGCCTTCTCTGCCATGTGGAAATATCAATGAAGAAGGAATTTCCGTTCAGATAAGAAGCCAGGAAGTTCATACCAGAGCTGCACCGAGAAAAAATGCTCCCGACAGATATATGTAAGACCCCAGAATCTCCCATGCGCCAGAAATACTTATTCACAGAGGGGGCCATTGTGAAGGTCTTTCAAGAACAGCAAGAGGTAAGAAATGCATCCACAGAGCAGAAATAAAGTCTTAAAAAATTGGATTTCAAACAAGAGATTCTCTCTCAAGTCACTGTTAGATGTCCTCATCGACCAAGATGAAATATTCAGAACTTTTTAAAACTTTTTAAGTATGATGTTGTGTTATGTACATAATACACATGTCCTCTTGGCACATCTAGGAAGTACTGTTTATACAGGGACAACGAAAGCAAGAGATGTGATGAGCAGAAAACAAGAAAGAACAACTCATGTTGTATGGCATTCTATAGTAAATGAGGTGCTGGACCTTCTAGTTACAAATGTGAGTTTCTAAGTCTTTTCCGATTTTGTATTGATCTCACATCATTAACAGCTGAGGTTTTGGCTTTCCAGAGTAATGCTCTCTTGGCCGACAAACGGTGACCCCGTACATCAGCTTTGCATTGGTTGCCTAGCACCAACACAGGGAGCTTCAATTACATCCAGATTGTTTTTGTGCAGGAAGTTGGGCCTTCCTGCACAAAAACAACCCCGGGAAGCATATTCCTCTTTCCGTGTGTGTGCAGAATGCAGCACGTACGAGGAAGAAACAAAGAGATATAGACGTATTTCTCCTTGTTCGCCTCCCCTGGGAAGGTGTAAGATTTTGTTGCATCCTCAGGTTTACAAGTCCTTGTAAATCTAAGGATGCATCAAAATCAATGAGAGATGCATGGGATCACCAAAAACATGTCCATGGAATGACTTCTCAGGGCAGAGTAACGCAACACAGCGATTTGCGCGGCATTACTCCAGATTTTTGGAGCCACGCAAAGTGGCTTTGCGTGGCTTAAAAAAATCTGACTTAGAAGATTGCATCACACGTACCACGTTAGGTGGTGCAAACGTGATGCAAGCCTCTCATACATAAGGCCCTTGGTTTTAAAGGAGACCATTACTTCTGCTCAATGAAGCTTCAAACCTTTGTGAAAGGATTCATAGTGTGTAGCCCAAAAACACTATTAACATTTTATTAACACTGTATTTTTTGATGCAATTGTTAGTCCTCTCTAAGTGAAGGACTATGGTAGTCTTCCATACTCTCTTGCTTTTGAAGATTCCTGTGGAGGAATTATTTTGGAGGAGTAAAAGTTTAGATTAATTTAGAGGCAAGATGGCTACGCGGGGCATTAAGCACTCACTGCTATCATCTTATGTGATCTCGAACTCATGAGTAAGCCTGGGCAAAGCAATACGCTACGCTCGCGTAGTTTGCGAAGTTTGCGCTACTTCGCGCTACGCGAATTGCACGTAGCACAGTGCGAACACGCGTAGCATAGTGTTGCGTAGTGCAGCAGTCATTTTTTGCTTGCTCGCGGTCCTCAACGTTAAGTTGGCGACCGCGAGCAAGCAAAATGACATCCCGGCGAGACTTTTTCATCGTTCGCGATCAGCAACATCAAGTTGGCGATCGCGAGCGTGGAAAATAAACCTCCCGGCGAGATTCTCAACGCGAGGAGGTCAGGTTTCTCATTGCGAGTGGTCGCGTATGCTCGCGACCGCTCGCGATGAGAAACTACCAGTCCGCGTTGAGAAAGCTGCCGCTCGAGTAAAAATCTACTCGAGCGGCAGAAAACTACAGCTCGCACTGTGCAAGATGCTGTTTTCAATGATTGCACAGTGCCGGTTGCTTGTCCGCACTGTGCAATCATTGAAAACGACATCTTGTGCAGTGCGAACAGGGTACTACGCAGTTCGCAAAGTGCTACGCGTAGCTCGCATAGTGCGAAGTGCACTTTGCGTAGCTTCGCGTAGTGCTACTTGCGAACTACGCCCAGGGTTACTCATGAGCCGAAATCCTTGAAAAGCTAACTCCATCTGTTAATCGCAAAACAGGGAGATCTATGTCACTCATAAAATGCACATTCTCACACGCACTCAACTCACTGTGTTAATTTAATTTACTCATTTTATTCTAAAAGGGAGATTAACACTGGGAGGCCTGTGACATTGCCGCGATTTTCTGGGGTGCATTTCTCATTCCTTATAAAATGAAACATGAAACTGAGCATGCAACCTTTCATTTAATCTAAAAATCAATGGAGCTTGTTCTGAAACTAAAGGTGGTGCTCCATTACAACCTCACTACTAATGCCACTTTAGGCTTGCCGCTAGCACACGTTATACGTGTAATACTAAATCTATTTTTGCTACTTTTCTTAGTATTACACCTAATGCTATCATACGAACTACGACTAATGCAGAAGTTTACTATTGGTACTTCGACTGGCATAATTAAAAAAATATAGTGTTTCATGTAGTTACACTGGTTCTCCTATTTACTTTACCAAGAGCCCAATGATTTCACAACCGTTGAGCTATGAAAAAACTCCATAACATAACATTCCATTTTTACTAAATCTATTTGACCCATCCAGGTCCAATTAATATTAACAGTACATAAAGCATCTTTAATAAAACTAGAAACTGAGCTATGGCCTCGTTTCATTACTGTTCCCACAGCTAGTAACAGCTCATGTACTACTGTAGCTACTCTTAATTTCACAATTAGTGTTCAAAATGTTATATCTATTGAAATGTTTCTTACTAGTGCTGCCTCTGGCACTAAGAAAACGAAGTATTCCATCGATACTACTGCAAATGTTACTACTCTTGTGTGGCGGGGTAGCAGGGACAGAGTCGACAACCAGACTGGGATGGCGTAAAGAAGGTTTTATTTTAGAAAAAGTTCTCTTGTGTCTTTCGGCCCGTCTTGTCGCTGCGGAAGAAGGGGACCCCGACTTGCTCTTTCTGGGCGACTCCAGATTGAAGGAAGGCGGTGTCTCTGCTGACTTCTCTCCTTAAGGGTCCAGTCCGCAGGAAGGATCTCAGGGGTTGGTAGGCGAAAGGGGAGAGAAATGAAAACAACAAACAAAACAAGGATTAGGACAATCGTCCTGGTTGGCTGTTGTCAAGGACCGGGTGTGAAGGAAACCGAGTGCTCTTGTGCTCGTAGTTCTCTGGGCAGTGCACAGGGGTTTGGTGCAAGGTGAGGGTACGGGGATTGTTTCAGTACTTGATACACCGCTAAATTCGGTGAGTCGGGGTGCTCAGGGGGTAGGCAGTGTCTTTCTTCCCACCCAGCCCGCTACCTTCCCCCGTACCTGTTCGAGCCACGCTCCTCCCGTGGGAACGTGGCGGGGCGGCTCGTGGAGTCGTTGGCCTCCTGGCGTGTAGCAGTCGTCTCTCCTTGGCTCAGGACCTGCTGCGCTGCTCTCTCGTTCTCTCCGCTCGTCCTCCAAACTCCTCGCACTCCTCTGCTCCAGCTCTCCGTCTACCTCCAGGGAAACGCCGTCCGTCCTCTTCCGGGTTTCCGCGTTCTTTATCCCGCCTATCTCTGCGATGTCATCAGGGGGCGGGACTTCGTCCCACTGGAAGGCCGAATTAAAGGAACCTCGTTCCGTCTCTGCGGTCCAGTCTTGCGAGGGATACGGGTACCACCAATCTGTTGTATGTGGCACTGTTGGTTGCTGTAGGGGGAGAGAAGGTGGAATGTGTTCGCCGTGTAAGCGGGATACACAAGGACTGACGTCCTCCTTGTGTGAGTTCTCTTCCCCGTTACACACCTCCCCCCCTTGACTCTCCCGATCGGGGAGAGGAAATACCCGGGACAGATAGTCCGCGTTCCCGTTGTCTTTCCCCTTCCGGTGGTGCACCGAAAAGGCATACGGTTGGAGGGAGAGGAACCAACGGAGAACCCTGGGATTCTGACTCCTATTCTGATACATCCATCGAAGGGGTGCGTGATCAGTGTACAGAATGAACGGTTTGCCCTCCAGATAATACTGCAACTTGTCCACGGCCCATTTTATGGCTAAACACTCCCTCTCAATTGTGGGATACTTAGCCTCCCTCGGGAACAGTTTGCGACTGATGTATAACACTGGGTGTTCAAACTCGTCCTCCCCGACCTGGGACAAAACCGCTCCTATACCCAGATTAGAGGCGTCTGTGGCTAGCACGAAGGGTTTGGAGAAATTGGGGGACACCAATACCGGGTGCGTGGTAATAATGGTTTTGAGGTCTACAAATGCTTTAAGGGCCTCGGGCGTGGGGTGGTGTATCACGCTGGGTTTTGCGCCTTTGCGCAGGAGGTCAGTGAGGGGGGCCACTATGTCTGCGAATCTAGGGATAAACCGGCGGTAATACCCTATGAGACCAAGGAACGCTCTTAAGTCTCTCTTGGACTGTGGAAAAGGGGTCTCTTCAATGGCTCTCACTTTTTTGTTTTGTGGGGTTATGGTGCCGTACCCTAATACAAACCCCAAGTAATTCACTCTGGGAAAGGCTGCTCGAGATTTCTTTGCATTGATATGCAGACCAGCTCGCTGTAAGGCGGTGAGGATGGTCTGTATGTGTGTCAGGTGCTCGGCCCAGGTTTTGCTATAAATGACAATGTCGTCCAAGTATGCCGAGCTGAACATGTGGTAGGGTTGTAGGATGGTATTCATAAGGCGCTGGAATGTAGCAGGTGCCCCGTGGAGGCGGAAGGGCAGCACTGTGAATTCGAACAGCCCTTCGTCCGTTATGAAAGCTGTTTTCTTTCTATCCGCCTCTCGGAGGGGCACCTGCCAGTACCCCTTGGTGAGGTCCAGTGTGGTGATAAATGCCGCTTCCCCTAATTTCTCGATTAGTTCGTCTACCCTTGGAATAGGGTAGGCGTCAAACGAGGAGATGGCGTTCAATGCTCGAAAATCCATGCAAAATCGTCTTGAGCCGTCCGGTTTAGGCACCATTACAATGGGCGAGGCCCAGTCACTCCTTGAGGGTCGGATTACTCCCAGGCGAAGCATATCCTCCACTTCCTTTTTAATGGCTTCTCTTCGTGACGCTGGGATGCGGTAGGGTTTTTGCTTCACCCGTTTCCCCGGGAGGGTATCAATGGTGTGTTCCACCAACGTCGTTTTTCCGGGGAGGTCCAAGAAGATGTTCCTGAATGGCAGAAGCGTCTCATTCAGGTCCTCTTTCTGCTGCGGTGTGAGCACGTCATTGACAACCAGGTCATTCAGTGTCGACCTCTCTTTGCAGACGGTGGGGATAAGCAAGTTCAAGCTTTTGGGGGGAGGTCCGATCCACTTCTTCAATAAATTGATGTGGTAGGATTGTGTCTTGTTTGCGGTTATTTTCAGGCGGTACGTTGTATCTCCTATCGTGTCCACCACCTCATAGGGTCCCTTCCACTCATTCTTTCCCTTACTGGCGCTGGGAGGAAGCAGGAGTAGAGCCCAGTCCCCTATGTTTAACCTTCTCAGTTTCGTCCCTTGATCGTAGTATTTCTTTTGTTTTTCCCTGCTCTGTTCCAGGTTGGCAGAAGCTAAGGCTCGCAGCTTTCCCAGCTTGCACCGTAGTTGTTGAGTATAATCCAGCGGGGACCTCTGTTCTTGTTCCTCCTCCTTCTCCCAGGCGTCTTTCGTGATCTCAAGTAGCGACCTCGGTTGTCGCCCATATAGGAGTTCGAACGCCGAATACCCTAAGCTGCTCTGTTTCTGGGCCCGCAACACGTACAAGGCTAGCGGCAACAGTCGATCCCAGTCAGTTCCTTCAGCGGTGAGCATCTTTTTCAGGGTAATCTTCAACATTCGGTTGTACCTCTCGACGAGGCCATCGGTCTGGGGATGGTATACCGACGTCCGCAGTTGACGTATACCTAGCGATTTGCAGACCTCCTTCATCAGTCTAGACGTGAAGGGGGTACCTTGATAGGTGAGGACTTCTTTCGGGAAGCCCACCCTGGAACAAAGTTCGACAAACTTTTCGGCGATGTGTGCCGTTGTCGGGGTTCGGAGTGGAAATGCTTCAATGAACCGCGTTGCGTAGTCCACGATAACTAGTGCATATACGTGGCCTCTGGATGATTTGGTCATCAGTCCTATCAAATCTATGCCAATCGGTTCGAACGGCCGACCGACGGTGGGCATGGGGTGAAGTGGTGCTACTGGGGGTCTGTGTATATTTTGTCTCTGGCATATCTCACATTTCGCACAGTACTCTTGTACATCTTTGTAGATCCCAGGCCAGTAAAAATGTCGAAGGATGCTATCCGTGGTCTTCTCTTTCCCGCTGTGCCCTCCGGTAAGGTGAGTATGAGCAAAGAAGAGCACTTGCTCACGGAAGGACACTGGTACTAACAACTGGGGTTCCCCTCCCTCAATTCCTACCCTGTATAGGAGATCTTTGGTAATCGAAAAACTGGGGTACCGTTTTGGCAACTGATCCTGGGTGGCATGGGCGCTCTCCCAAGCATTGAACAGTGTGGGGTCGCTAGCCTGAGCAAAACGGAAGCTGCGGTCTAGGACCCAAGGCTCTGGGGACAGAAGAGCAGCTACGGACTTGGGGTTGGAAGAAGGGGGACGGGACAGAGAACGTTGAAACAGTGACAAAAATTCTGGGTAATCCACCCCCAATATCACATCCTCAGGTAATGAATCCACCACCCCCACCTTCACTGTACAGGGTTCTTTACCCAGGGGGGTTAGGGTCACCTGAGCGAGAGGATAGGGCCTAAGAACCCCATGTACACATCTTATATAGACCCTTGCTCCTGGAACGTACTGGGTGGGAAGGACTAGCCGTCTTTGTACTACGGATTGCCTGCAGCCTGAGTCTAAGAGGGCCTGTACCGTCAAACCGTTCATTCTAAGACTCACATAAAATGATGTGCCCATTTCCGCTGAGTACAGGACAGTCCTTGGGAGGTATCCAACCTCCATTGGTTCTTCGGAGGGTCTTTTCCGGGGACAAAGTCTCGCAATGTGGCCCCATTCACCACAATCAAAACACTGGGGACTCCGGCTCGGAGGCCCATCTACCCTCATAGGTCTGGGGCGGAGTGGTTCAGGGACTGTCTTCTGTTTTCGATCTGGTTTGAGGGAGGTCTGCCCTTTTACAGTCTTCTCTACGTCCCACCCTAGCGTCTTGGGTTGTGCTCGTGCATAATTAGCTGCCATCTCGATGGCTTGTTCTAAGGGGAGTCCCGGATGCTGTTTTAGCCATCGCTGGGTGGCATATGGCAGGGCTTCCATAAATTGTTCCAAGTAGATCTTGGTCATGACCTCTTCCTTTGTGCTGGAGGCCGGGCGTAGCCATTTATCAGCGGCCATCTTAAGCCGAAAAAACAGAGTCTTAGGATTCTCACCGGGGGTGCCCCGTTCCCTCCTGAACTTTAGCCGATAGGCTTCGCCGTAAAGACCCAGGTGGTCCAAAATGACCTCTTTGATGGTTAGGTAGGGTGCGTTTCCCGTAGGGTTGGTCACCTGGTAGGCGAACTGTGCCTCTCCTGATAACAGTGGGGCCAGAAAGAAGGGCCACTTTTCCTCCTGCCAACCCAATGCTCTAGCAGCCCTCTCAAAGTTCATTAGGAAAACATCAGGATCCTCCCCTTGCACATACTTCTGGAGAGCGATTCCCGACGGGTTTGGAACCGTTAGTGGTCGGGACTCCAAGGGTGTGGGTATAGGGACAGTAGCGACGGGTCCGAGTTTCTTGAGACTCTCAATGTGGGCCGTTATTGTATTCTGGAACTGATCTCGGTCCGCTTGGGCTGACGTCATCTGCCTCTGCACCGCCCATTCCAACTTCTCCTGTCCTTTAACGAGATGTTGGATGAGCGCGTCCATCTCGGTACTGCAGACGGACTGTGATGGAAATCCCACTTCTGACACCAGTTGTGGCGGGGTAGCAGGGACAGAGTCGACAACCAGACTGGGATGGCGTAAAGAAGGTTTTATTTTAGAAAAAGTTCTCTTGTGTCTTTCGGCCCGTCTTGTCGCTGCGGAAGAAGGGGACTCCGACTTGCTCTTTCTGGGTGACTCCAGATTGAAGGAAGGCGGTGTCTCTGCTGACTTCTCTCCTTAAGGGTCCAGTCCGCAGGAAGGATCTCAGGGGTTGGTAGGCGAAAGGGGAGAGAAATGAAAACAACAAACAAAACAAGGATTAGGACAATCGTCCTGTTTGGCTGTTGTCAAGGACCGGGTGTGAAGGAAACAGAGTGCTCTTGTGCTCGTAGTTCTCTGGGCAGTGCACAGGGGTTTGGTGCAAGGTGAGGGTACGGGGATTGTTTCAGTACTTGATACACCGCTAAATTCGGTGAGTCGGGGTGCTCAGGGGGTAGGCGGTGTCTTTCTTCCCACCCAGCCCGCTACCTTCCCCCGTACCTGTTCGAGCCACGCTCCTCCCGTGGGAACGTGGCGGGGCGGCTCGTGGAGTCGTTGGCCTCCTGGCGTGTAGCAGTCGTCTCTCCTTGGCTCAGGACCTGCTGCGCTGCTCTCTCGTTCTCTCCGCTCGTCCTCCAAACTCCTCGCACTCCTCTGCTCCAGCTCTCTGTCTACCTCCAGGGAAACGCCGTCCGTCCTCTTCCGGGTTTCCGCGTTCTTTATCCCGCCTATCTCTGCGACGTCATCAGGGGGCGGGACTTCGTCCCACTGGAAGGCCGAATTAAAGGAACCTCGTTCCGTCTCTGCGGTCCAGTCTTGCGAGGGATACGGGTACCACCAATCTGTTGTATGTGGCACTGTTGGTTGCTGTAGGGGGAGAGAAGGTGGAATGTGTTCGCCGTGTAAGCGGGATACACAAGGACTGACGTCCTCCTTGTGTGAGTTCTCTTCCCCGTTACATATTGGTTATACAAATACTTTTGTTAATTGTATTACCTTACTATTACTTTTCTAGATTTATTTATAGGTACTGTTTTTTTCACCCGCTTTACATCATTTTCGTAAAAAACAGGTTGCGCTAAAAATATCAGCCTCAATAGAAAAGTCAAACCGTTTAAAAATTAAACACATTATGTTCTCGGAACCTTGTTATAAACAGCATATTAATGAGAGAAATATAGTTTTAATATGGGTAGGCATGACTCACTACATCATATGCTGTTAATATGCCCTTTCATTACCCTACACGACTATTTTAACGGCACCATTTCAAATTGTTGGCATGAGATCAGTTGACGAAACAACTAACTATGTGTTTAGACATCCCCGTTCCAGTTATCCTGTAATTATTGAAAGAATTTATATGTGCGATAGGGAATTATATGTTAGCAGTAGCATGTTATGATTTTAACATTTTGTAATGAATTAATCTTGCATCTTTTGAAAAGATGGGAACTTCCCATTGCTGACTTTGTTTTTTCTGGCCTTAGGATTCTCTGCACTTTACCACTGCTAACAAGTGCTAAAGTACTTGCGATCACTTCTTAAAATATGGTAATATTGGCCTATATGCAACACACAAATAAACTCTCGGGTCTGAGCAACTTTAGAACTAGAGCATGAAAGGAGAAATACTATATTTAAGCTGTGTCTGAAATGACAGTGACCTAATCAGGAAAGAAAGAAAGAAATCCCTTTTAGGATGAATGCCCTCACTCACCAGAAGGTGACATGCTTCATCATTTGGGCTTTCTCCTCTCAGTGGGAAAACCTAGTCCCACTGAGGGCTACAACCACCGCACTGAGAGGTGGGAGCTCAGGGATGTTTTTAGGATTTTAGGATATTCAGATCCCAAAGATGAGCACTAATGTGAGATGAGGGCGCAGCGCAACAAAATACAAAGATGTGTAAAGTGTGATCTAAAACTGGCTAGCGCTATTGAAAAAATGATTTTTATTAGCTCATTAGCCCTGCCAGAGATAAAAACAGTGCAAAGCAGTTGCTATTGAAGACTGCTTGATGACAAAGGTCAACATGTTTCAGCCAATGACCATCTCAAAAGTATGTGTGGCTTTCATCAGGACCAAAAAACAAAGCTGCTGCTAGAAAGTGTTACACACGTGCAAATAAAGTTTGAAAAAAGACCAAACCAGTTAATGCTCTTGCGGATACAATCTCGCTGGAACTTGTCCAATCTGTGGGACAAGTAGGCCCACCTCAACCTGGTTACAACTCGGGAAAGGGAGCCCCGCTCTCTCCGTCGGTACTCCGTTGATGTACAGAAATTGCGTGTACCGACGGAGAGAGCGGGGCTCCCTTTCCTGAGTTGTAACCAGGTTGAGGTGGGCCTACTTGTCCCACAGATTGGACAAGTTCCAGCAAGATTGTATCCGCAAGAGCATTAAATGGTTTGGTCTTTTTTCAAACTTTATTTGCACGTGTGTAACACTTTCTAGCAGCAGCTTTGTTTTTTGGTCCTGATGAAAGCCACACATACTTTTGAGATGGTCATTGGCTGAAACATGTTGACCTTTGTCATCAAGCAGTCTTCAATAGCAACTGCTTTGCACTGTTTTTATCTCTGGCAGGGCTAATGAGCTAATAAAAATCATTTTTTCAATAGCGCTAGCCAGTTTTAGATCACACTTTACACATCTTTGAATATTTTTGCGCTGCGCCCTCATCTCACATTAGTGCTCATCTTTGGGATCTGAGTATCCTAAAATCCTAAAAACATCCCTGAGCTCCCACCTCTCAGTGCGGTGGTTGTAGCCCTCAGTGGGACTAGGTTTTCCCACTGAGAGGAGAAAGCCCAAATGATGAAGCATGTCACCTTCTGGTGAGTGAGGGCATTCATCCTAAAAGGGATTTCTTTCTTTCTTTCCTGATTAGGTCACTATCATTTCAGACACAGCTTAAATATAGTATTTCTCCTTTCATGCTCTAGTTCTAAAGTTGCTCAGACCCGAGAGTTTATTTGTGTGTTGCATATTACGTATTGGGGAAAAAACTTCTCGCGGGTCTTAAAATTCATTCCTTTGGACCCCCTTTATCCTTTTTGTGTGTTATATAATATTGGCCTATACCCAAATGGCACATTGACTTCACTTATAAGTCCCTAGTAGAGTAGCACTACCTGTGTTCCAAGACCTGTAAATTAAGTGCTACTAGTTGGCCCGCAGCAATGATTGTGTCACCCACTTCAGTAGCATTTTAAACCGGTCTCAGGCCGGCCATTGCATCCTGTGTAAGTGCAGTTTTCAACTGTCATTTTGACATGACAAAATAAAGCTTTTTGCCAGGACCAAACCTTCCTTTTTAATACATATGTCACCACAAGGGTAGGCCCTGGACAGCCCAGAGGACAAGGTGCAATGTATTTAAAAAGTGGGACATGTACTTTTAAGTTTTACATCTTCTGGTAGTGGAAAACTCTTGAATTTATTTTTCACTACTGCTAGGCCCACCTCTCCCATTGGCTAACATTGGAGTTACCTCATTACATTTAATAAGTGTAATGTCCAAATGGGAACAGGTAACCAGTTCATGTTTCCTGGCTTTGGAATGGTAATGATAAATCCTATCTTATGGTGAAGTTGGATTTTAAATTACGATTTTGAAAATGACACTTTTAGAAAGTTGACATTTTCCTACCTTACCCATTCGGTGCCTGCAGCGTGTCACTGTGTCACATGACTTGGTGTAGTGACAGCTGGGCATTGAGTATTATTCCTCGTTAGCCACACACAATGGGGAGCTTAAGTGTGACTGAATGGGCCATCACTGGCAGGATCGAAGGAAGGAACTGGCCCTAGCCCCACTTACACTTGAATAGGCCGTGTCCTGCCTCCACACAAAGAGCTGCATACCCTCTGTAATTAGTCCGAAGCCAGGGCTAGGAAGGCAGGGCACATGTGTACTTCAAAGGCATGCCTCTAGAAGCTTCTCCCCACTTCAAAGACAACTTGGTATAAATACAGGACCTCAGACAGTAACTCTTCAATACACTTCTGTACCTGTGGATACTCTGCCAGGAAGAAGGACTGCTGTGCTGCTGAAAGGACTGCCACTGAGCTGGAATGCAGCTCTGTAGGACTGCTGCCCTGCTGTACTAACCTGTTGCGTGCTGCCCTCTTGCCTGGGTGAGATGAACTGCACCTGCATGACTTGAACCCAGAACCAAGAGTGACTCTAAGGGCGAGTTTGCTGGCCTCTTGATCTGAAGCCTCAATGACACAACCTTGGACATGCCCCTTGACTATGCCATCTGGAAGTCTACCCTGCCAAGTGGTGCCACCCCAGTCTTGGGCCCTTAGAAGTGGGCTTAAGGTGCTCTGCCAGCCTCTGTGAATCCAGCAGAATAGATAGGCACAAACCCAAGCAGAACCGATGGATTGCCACTGCTGCTTGGATTGGACCCGGTGCTAAGACCCACATCACCTTCACAGCCCCATCGGAACCCCATGCTGCGCAATACATTCCTTGCATCCCTCGTCGACGACAGCCTCAATGTCAACACCAGACTTCACATCACAGCCTTGCAGCTCATTGGAACCAATGCATCAGACTGACTGCGTGCCACATCAACAAAGCCAGACTTCGCATCAGAAGCTCCGTTGATGGGACCCTCGATGAAGGAGCAGGCACTTGTATAGGAATCTCACCACAACTTGGAACCAATATATAGTTATAGCTGAATGACTCATCTTCAATGCGGCTCTTCGCAACGCTCCACAAAACCAGGATTTACTCTGTTTAGTGGGTCTAACTGTGTCCCTGTAGCCAGTTGCACTTCATTGTGGTCAGCCTGAACTTGTGACTTTGTCCTGGTCCAGCTATACCATATATCCACATGTGGCGCTTTATGTTTTTGGCACTATTGTCACTAAAATGTTTAAAATTGCTATCTACAGTTCTACTGATTTGATATTCATTGTTTTTGGTCTTGTTTTATTTATAAAAGAAAGCTCTATTTTTCTAATTTGATGTGCGATCCTTTTTGTGTGGTGTTTTTACTTTATTACTGTTTGAAATGTTGCACAAATACTTTACACATTGCCTCGAAGTTTAGCCTGACTTCTCTGTGCCAAGCTACCAGAGGGTTGAGCACAAGTTAATTTAGGGTTGGCTTGTGCCTCACACTGACATGGACTGTGGTTGCTATTGACCAGGGGCACAACCCAGTTAACCAATAACCCAATTTCTTACACTAAGCATATTATTAGATGCCTTGTGAAGATGGCTTAGCTAAATTCCTATTAGATTACATAGGCTTAGTCTACTTGAACCGTATTAGGCCCTTTTAGTATCGAAGCGTAGATAAAAATACATGGTACTGTCGGAAGGGGTTTATGAGTGTTCTTCATATTGTATGGATGGACAATGAAGGACACATAATAAAACTTGGTGCTCTGGAAGAGGAACAGACTTTAGAGAAGCACGTTATCTTTTATGCTCATCACCTCTTTTAAATAACTGGACCATCAATAAATGATGCCTCTTAAGTGTGGATGTGCAAACTCCATACAATTTTGAAGCAAGAATAGGCACTGTAGATGATGAGGCACATTGCAGGAAATATTGTCATGAATGACAGGACAATAATTCCAGCTATTGCAAGGTAAGGGTGTCTGCTTTGAATTTTGAAACAGCCAAGACATAGCCGTGAGCAATGTGAAGAATAATGTGTACCATAAGCAGCTGCTGAAAGAAGGACTGCAAAGTTCAAAGCAGGGAAAGATGTTTCCAGACATGTCTCATTCTAATGTGCTCTTCCTACTTTCCTGCAAGTGAGAAGAAACTGGTCTTCCATTTCACATACTGGGTCAGCCGGGGCACCCAGGGTATATCTGGAGACAAACATGAGGAAGAAGGATGACTTAGTGTAAATGCCTGATATCACAGCAAGATAACGTATCCTTTCAAAGGTGACTCTCCTTCCTGATACATTGCAAGTTTTCAGTGCTACACGGCCCTAGGGTATTTTCCTTGACCAGTCCTGCAGAGGTTAAAACTAAGTCAGATAATTATCAACTAATTAAAGGGTTCCTCAACTAGTGATCCAGGATGCTACAATCCATGGTGAATCCAAAAAATACAAACAAGGTGGTTTGTGATTCTAATTTGAAGTAGGTAAGCACACATGGCAGGAATAGCTAGGTCAATTCAGCTGTGTACTATTCTGTGCACTTTAAATTTGCTATTCTCATTTAAACTATTTCATTGTAAATTGATTATCTGTTGCAACATATATTTTGCACATATTGGAGGTACATTACAGTGAAAGGACACTTCCTGATCCTGTAAGATCATTATTTGTAATCAAATAATGGGACTAAATGTCTTCAGGTTCTGAGATTGGTTTTCTCTTGAAAGTGTTCACTTCTTTACATTTAGTGACAAAGAGGGGCACATGTGCCCACTTCAGGAATCTTAAGGTTACTCTTCGAACACCCTCTCTTAAATCCTACCCTAATTGGCATGGTTAGGGAACAGGTACCTGCACCAACAAGTACCCCATCTTAAACTCTCCTCCTTTGATCACTGCCAGGAATTCAACATTCTATCTTTCCAGAGACACACGAAAAGTCATCGCTTCCATCAAGGGTTTTCATCTTAATTAATACCACACTCTCCATCTCATCTTCAAGCTGTAGTTTCCTCAAGACACAAGAACACTTTTAAAAATACAAAAAGTAGATACGTACAACATTCAGTGCGTGGGCCCACACACAACACCACCTACTGATCACCATGTTTGAAACATAAGCATTAGGATATCTCATGGTCTTCCTCTAAATGAGGCAAACACATTGAAACAGAACATGACTTAGCCATTGCTCAAGTAGTGTCTACTACCCAGTGTCCAACTGTGTTAGTGTCAATATGATACAAAGCATGAAAATATACTAATGCCATAGTCCAAAACTTGGATGGGTTTTATCAAGTAACCAATGTATTAGTGCCACCATTCTTGCCTTTACATTTTATATGGGAGGTAAAGAATCTCAAATATTATATCCAGGTTCTTTTCAGTTTTAAGATGGTCAAACTATGTAAACGTAACTACAAATGCACTTGTTACCATGAAAGTTATTAATAGCCTAAATCCACAATTATTTTTATTCAGAACAAATATGAGATATCTTATTCTGGAACAGGACCACATTATAGACAAACAATAAATAGCAAATACATGTGTCCTTACTGCCAGTACATGGAATGCTAGTATCAAACACATGCTCTCCCCATTCCTAGGCATATAGAGATATGGATCTGTAGACATTCCTACTAGTGTACCACACCTCTTTGAACTAGATTTGGTTAAGACTAAAACACACATACACACCAAAACATTCCAGTGCTTCCAGTTGAAGATTCGCTCACACTCCGGGTTCTCTTAGTTCTTCTATGTTCAGGTGCCCAACCATACTATGATGGCCTGTACTTCTTATACCAATAACCACTCTCTCTCTCTGCAGTTTCCTCATGTACACTCAGGATGCTTTAGGCAAATCATACACTTCGATATGCAAGATCTCATAGTACATTTTGCACCCTCCCCACAATCGTGATTTGGATTTTTCTAGCCTCTTGCCCATATCTAAGGCAGGGCCCAAGCAAAGTTACCTTTTTTGACCCGTCATTACACCGAGATGTTAAACCAGCGTTTTCTGTTGAACAAGCAGGTGGTTGTCTCTAAATAGCTAAATTGTAACCTCGTGAACCTACCAGTGCTGTGCTATCTTAAAGTAGGTCTTGCAAAGTCTCAAAGGGGTGGGCGGAACTTGTGGAGTTTTACTCCATGGAATTCCATGGAGTTACATAAAAACTAAGTGAGATTCCATGGAGTTCCTCAAGCGGCTGCAGTTTGGCACGTTGCCCTGCTCACACTGAGTTTTAGTACAGGGGGTTTGTTTCGCACTGTAAAATCAGCATCGTTGGCACCACATGGGTATCAGAGAGCCCTGCTTCTATCGGCCACTCAAGTAGATTTTTTACTTGAGTGGCAGCTTTCTGAATGTGAATGGCCGTGACCCTCTGGGACCGCCTGCTTTCTAGCACTGAAAAAACACACTAGGAGATGCAAATTCTCGCTCGCCAACCTAATGGAGAGGGAAAGACCCCGCAAACTCCACCAGCAGAGCGGAAGACCCCGCTCAAGTTTAGACTCACAGCGCCGGCACACAGCATAGATCTGGACTTTAACATGGACGTCATTTGGGAGCAGTCCAAGGTCTCAGATCCTACCTTTAACTTGTTATCTGCTACTCCTGGCACTTCCTTTGTGAGCACTGGTCTCAGATGAGCCACACCTTTTGGCTCCTCTAAGGCCAGGAGTCACAAAGCAAGTGCCAGGAGTAGCAGAACGCATGTTAGAGATCAGAGCTGCAACACCTGACTACTCCCAAATGACGTCCATGGAATCCCAACTGCATTTTTCACAAACATAGTGGCCGAGCAGACTTTAGGTGTCCTGGGCTCTCTACATGGTCTGAAAATTATGACTCTTGAGATTGTAAAAAAAAAAAAGCAAAACCTATTGTCTACAAAAATCTCACTTTGAAAAGTCATTTGTTTTATTGCCAAACAAGCCACAAAGGATCTCAGGACATTATTGAGTAGATTTTAACAATAAACTTGTACGTTATTTTCAGGCAATAAAGCACAGTCTCCAGGGCTGGATGGGAAACCAAAATCAGGCTTCCATGGTAGGTGATGGCAGCTCACTCTGCTGTAAAAGCAGCCCCTTCGCTGGCAGTCTACCATGGAGCCGCCAGAAAGACTAGTCTGATAGTGACAGTCACTTCAATTCATATCTACCATGTGCAATATTCTTGCTGCTGAAATGAGTCCTGATTTAATCTGAGTGTTATGTACAAACTTACTCCTAGATCACTGACACCAATCAAACTGTACACGAACACCAGTCAACATCTACTCTTCCAACAACATGTTTAACTCAAAATGGATTCCTCATAAGAAAACAAGGAACATCTGGTATACACAGACAATAACCATGGCACGCATATAAATAGGTAGCTTTTTCCCCCCAAGGTGACACATGCAGGTAAATCATTCAAATGATAAAACACAATTTAACAAGTATAGTAAATTCCCAAATAATCCATTTGTTTTGTGGTTTTTAAAGTAGGATCCATTTCAGGCCTACTGTTGATGAAATATTTTGCAAGTTCATCCTGGCTATCTATTTACGACAGTATTCAAAGTAACAATTGATTGTTTCTTCTTTTTTGAAGGAAGACAATTAAAATTCTTAATGTATGCCCATAAGGGGTTACAAAAATGGCTAATCATTTCAATGGATAGTTGATCACAAGTAAAGTTTTTTTTAATTGAAAATAAACATTTGTATGCTGCATGTGTAGCATTGAAAGGAAGTTGATTAACTCTCAGTGCAATCAGCATATTTATGTATTTATTTGAATATTTACATGGTGTCCACATGTTGACATGGTGCCACGCATAGTGCTAAATTCTTAGACCCAAATTACAAGGTGAGAAAAGGATGAGGTATTTATTGCATCCTGGAAATACAGATTACCACATGGTCTAGTATTTACTGAGTAAATACTGCATACAGTGAGTTTTTCTGGAGAATTAGCAATCACATGCAGAATCTGTTTTTTTCATCATCGCTTCTATATGTACCTAAATTACGGCACAAATCCCCCAGGTACATTTTGGTATTTCTGTCCTTCTGAAATGGCGGGGGGGGGGGTGAATTAATTACTACATTACTCAAAGTTCAGATCTTTGTACTAACTGCAATCCAGACAGGAGTCAAAATGTACCCCATCTATAAATAATGTACTTACTTTTTTACTTTAAATAGATAGTTGTTTAAAGTCTGGATTTATAAATTTAAGAACTGGCTCACGTTTACAAGAAAGAGAAAGGCCGAGTGAAGATTCACAGTGATGATTTTCCTTCTAGACCGATGTGGTCATTGTCTGCATGTTGGGACGGAGTTGTAGGACCTTGGACAAGTGCCTTCAACCAGTCACCCAATGGATAACCCAAATCACCTAAACGGGAAAAATAAAGGTAAGGTATTTTTTATTGATATTGAGTTTGAGGTAAGGTTTTACCACCATCATTTCTAAATGGCAATCTGTTTCTACTCGCCTAGCAACTATTTACTTTGTGAGTGGTATGTTGACATGGTATGTTGTCTCCAGCTATTTCGTAGAATCAATGAATCATGTGAAAGGGGCACAGAAATGCATAATTGCTAGATTTGAATCACACACAACTTTAATGGTATGGTGCATCTTTTGATTACGGTATATCTGCTCACTAGCTTTAGGTGCTACAAGTGCCACATGTATATATTCTAGAGAACCTATTATGTTAGGAAATTATCCAATGGCCTAAAACGTAGTCTTGACACCCATTTACTATTTGTTTAAAAGTTGGAAAAACATTATACTGTGGTGCCATTTGCAGCAGGGCATCACTACCTGCTTTAAATCCTTTGAAAATGTAGGCTCTGCCATGGTATGAAGTCTTTCTGCTGACCCCTGAAGTCACTTGTTGCCAATAATGTAGGATTACCAACATTTGTTATAGTGGTCAAATGGTAGTCCATATTCCAAAGTTGACCTTTAATGCATTCCCTGTTGGATCTTTCAATCTGAGGATGGTGTTGGCTTTAAGCCAATAGTTTTCACTAGACTACGTCAATGAATTCAGGTATCTTGTGATCAATTTAGGCCTTTGCCTACGACTAAAGTGTGGCTAAACACTTGTTGTTGGTACCTAAGCTACATTTGTACCTGCAGCTGTAGCTGTAAACCACTTCATTTAACTCCTGCAATTGAAAGTGATGCAGAGAAATTGGTTTAGCCATTGTGCTGTTTGCCGGAGTATGAGAGCGAAGCAGTGGGCGAAATTGGCAAATTTCTCTAGTTTATAATGACAATGCTGTCTGTGCTAAGAAGGATCTGAGTATGTTTGCTTGGATGACTGTGTTTGGAGGACAATTTTGTACAAATAATATGCAAAAACGTAGTCAATGTAAGTGGGAATGTTATAGAGTGATTTGCGAATTTGGATGTAGTTCTTTTTAATTTTTTTAATGCACTACCTCCTCTGAGCAGAAGGTTTTTTGGTGTTAACTCCACTCATCAGTAAGGTTCAACTGCTTTTTGAAATAGAATTTCTTTTTCTACACCCAGTAAAACCAGTTACAAAACTACTGCTAAAGTAGAAATATATTGAGTGGATTTACAGTTCCAAAATGTGTGTTAACTCCACTTGAGACTACCTGTAATGAGAGCATTATTGTGGCCTGATATATAGAGTGGAGAGTACCAGCTTTGGCATATGCTTATTCCTCTCTGAAGTTGTAAGTCTTTGAATTAGTGAAAGATATTATCGAAGGGGTGTTGTATAAGCTAATAATGGAGTTGCCCATGGCCACCCTTCAGGGTCTAATTAACTTATTTGTTCTCAAAGTGTTGATAGCGCATTAGTAAAATGTATTTAATCAGTGCAACCAGTAATTTACCAAGTGGGCTCCAGCTCCGCACTTCTTCAGGCGAATGGATCATTGCCACCGTTTTAGAGCATAATCGAAAAAATCCTAATAGACATCATCTTTACATTTGTTTAGTTTAGTTAATGATGAGAGCTTAGGATCGGTTCAAAATCTTTATTTCTCGTTTTGATATTAGTAAGTCAGATAAATCCATTTACAGAAATCTCAAGAAAGTCATGCTTAAAGTTGAAATAATGACAAGTGTGTTCCATAAAGGAATTTAGTGTATATTTCATATAGATCTATATAGATCAATTCAGACATTAGACAGAACCCATAAAATAATATTTAAAAAAGTGAGATGGAGGAAGCAATTGGAAATCAAACTCTCCATAAGAGTAGTTTAGGAAGACTCAGCAGAGCCTTCGTATGCGAGCAACAGGTGCTGCAGAACTTATATCCCTAAAGGCATAAGAAAAGAAAGATAAATCAGGAATAGTCACGGTCATAGTAGCAAGTAACAAAGATCTGTCAGCAATAGCTTGCAGCAATCTCTCAGTAGAAAGACCAATTCTAAAGGGAAGTCTCTGTAAAAGCTCAACAAAGGCTGCTCTTCGTAACTAAGAAACACACACTAATATAAAACCCAAAAGCACATGTATCAATCCATTTCCGTGTTAGACCATCTCGAGCCTCTCGAGCCAATGAAGAGAAATCATCCAATGGTCTACAGCTTCTTCCTTCGTTCCCACGGTAAACACACAATGTCAGCAGGGTACTACCTGAAAGTATCAGTTAGTTGCTAGACATTCATGTACTTGTAACATTTGCCTTGGGTTCCCATGAGAAACGTCAGCAATGTCTAACAATTAGCTATTCAGTATTCCACTGCGTAACCATGAACTACACTAAAGACAGAAACATTGCAACATCCTGGTTAATTCATGAGATTCACGTGTATAGGTAAGCATTATTGTTTCAATACACTGTTCACTTTTCAGCAGCATTGTATGAGTTGTGAAAGCTAAAACTATCTAAATACAACGAAAACATGTAGCTTTGGAAAGAAGAAATGCATTTTTGAAGTAAACACATTTGACAGCAATGACAAGTCTAAGCAAGTCTCATTTGAGTCATCTTTGTGCATGGATCAGCCTTTCTTAAAGTCATTTATTTGTTAAAGAGAGAAAATGAAGAAAGATACAGAGAGCAATAAGCCCTAGTCTGGGCCTAGCAATGGAAATACGATAGAAATGAACGCTTAGTGTAATTTTGCACCAATTTTCTATGTATCATTTTCAAAACGAGCTATATGTTAACTCTGTACACAAGCTTTTGTAGGTTTAATAAGGCACATTTTCCTACATTTTGCTCTTCTATGTGGTTTTGATGTTAATGTCTAAGAGAAATTATCAGTACTGTTAATAACGTTTAAGACTAGAAATTCCCTGCTCTATCAGTATCATCCCAATAATTTGCCCTGCAGTTGCCTCTGTGCCTTGTAGTGGGACCACTATGTGAGAGCAGCATCCACTTACTCCTGCTGGTGCCCTACTTGCCGCAACTGACTAGCACAAGTTTACAGCCTCCCACTATCAGATGATCGGCCTGTGGCAGGGTGAGAAGGCAGCAGCAAGGCCACAGAGCATTCGGCCATATGACTCCTTAACAATGTCATGGGAACCATGAAACCGTCATGGTGACCATTATACAAGCAGGCTGGGGTTTGAATGGCAACTTGCTATGGAAAGCTCAGAGAACAGTCAACACAGTGACTACAAACATCCCGGTCAAAAGAGCACGGGAACAGTTCTTATAGGTGATGTACCTACGAAGTCTGAGACAGAACAAGCAAACCTCAGCACTTCCTTCAGCACATCTCATATAAAACTGCACAACATATGAATTTGGTTCATGCAATCTGTGTAGTGCAAACACGCCTGCTGATGTGACCATTGCTTAAAGGCAGTGGTTTTGATAATGGTTCATACCACAGCTGTAGACAGTCAAGAGTTGTGGGCTATTTGGAAGTGCATAACTCTTAGCTGCCCTAATTTGGACTTCGTCGTGCATATCTGTGCTCTTTCAGCTTTCACTGCTCTGCGACCTGGGGTTGCTGAAGAAGCTGCTCCATGGAGGTGCCATAACTCAGTGAGTGCACGTGTGATTGTGCGAGGCATGGTGTAGTGAGCCCATATGTAGGTATTCACGCAGGACAAGTTCTGATAAGGGGGAGAAAGCTGAAGGGGGGCATGACTGGTGTGGTGAGATGCATTTGTGTACGTTGAGAGGAACAGTTGAAAACTGGCTGCAATTTGGTACTCTTTGTGCATGCAGTAAAACTTGTTGAGATCAGGCTGCATTCAGGAAGTGAATATGCAGGACTGGTTACAAAGGAGGAAGCATTCTGTGGCTGTGACTTGGAAAAATAAGGGCTTTGATACTATATGGACTGAGAAGAAATAAGGAGGTGTGTGGAAAAGGTACAGTGCACGTGTTTAGTGTGAAAGTGATACATGTATGTCTGTTTTATTTGGGCACATGGATGGCATGTTATGTAAACAGGTCCAATGTGCTTTCCCACTTTATTAGTTTACATAGGTTTCTTGTCAGGTAAGCAGGTCATTTATGCGCAAGCGGGGGTCACGTGCCTTTGTTTAGTTGAGTGATGCAAATCAAGTTGTAGCACGTCACCATCTGCACAACATTGTTCATGGTGTGCCTAAAGTATACAAGTAAACAAATTGTAATATGGAGCACTGTACCCCTGGGCATGCACTAATAATCACAGTGGCAGATTCTGATATATTGTTTTGCCCTCTTTCTTCAAAACGCTATGAAGTAATTTTATACTCAATATTTATTCATTGTTTCAACATTTGCCTTACAATATTAAAACACAGGCAATACTAATATAATATCCATTATAAAATTGTGTGATAGAAAAGGCATGTTAAAACAGCCATTAAATAATTAAAATGTGGTATTCTATTAACTGATTACAGTTAAATTAATTGCATTTGTAAGGAAATGATTTTTTTTGTATGGCCACCCCCAAGTTTTTGGACTGATGGTGCTGGTTTTTGGGCTCTGAAAGTGCACTGAGGGCTGCTAAACAGACCTCAGTGACAGTGCCCTCACTCCAAAACGTGTATGTTACATTGGCTATATCCGATTGGCATAGGTTAAATTACCCATATGCACCTAGTAGATGGTACATGCAGCATGAAAGTTAGAGAGCCACCCCAGGGATTGCAGTATTGGTTGTGCCATCCTTGGTATGACATAGATAAAACAAGTCTCCCAGTCTGCCATTGCAGACTGGAATAGCAGTTTTAAATTGCTAGCCCAACATTGCCATTTAAAGCAATGGCAAAGCTGAACCTTCCTCTGCAATATGTATAAGTCACCCCTATGGCAGGTCTACCAAGCCCTAAGGCAGAGTGCAGCATATTTCATGGGCAGAATATTTATTTTACCTGTTCTGGCAGTAAAAATGCCAAACTAAAATTTTTACTGTGGAAAGACTTGGTCACCCCATTGGCGAGTACAGGGTTACACACTGACCCCTTAGCTGTGCCAACTCTTAAAAGCTGAGACCAAAATTGAGACTCCAAGGTGATAAATAACTTGAAATATTAAGCCTGACTTGATTTTCAAATAAAAATTAATATACCATGTTGCAGTGTGAAACTTTCCCAACATTGCTACTTTGTTGCCCTTAATCTTCGGTGCCCTGAACAGTTGAACCAGGAGCCTGTCCCTTAGACAGCTTTCTGCCTCCTGGGGAGACGTGCAAACAACTCCCAGGAATAGAGACAATTGAAGCCGGCACTGGAGAGAGGTGTTACCTCCCCCCTGCAGGCAGCAACACAGTTGTGCCTTAAAGAGAAGCTTCAAAGGAGAAGCTGCCTTTGAAGGAGAAACGGGTAACACTTGGGAGAGGGACTGCTCCATTGTCTTTGCAGACAGGCTGGCACTAGGGACAGAGAAGGGGAAATCAGTTGCCAAACCAGTGTTCCAGGGGTGTGTAGCCTCCCTGGTTGCCATCAAAAATTAAGAGAGTGATACCTTTTACAAAGGCACAAGGGATAGGGTTCAGCCAAACCAGCACAAAGGTTTTCCTCTGGACTTGCTGGTAAAAACCATCTTTTGATATGGGAATGCTTCTTTATCAAACCAAAAACAACAAATATAACTTTGATGTAAAAAAACAAACAAAAATTATGCTCCAACTATAATACTTAGAATCTCATAGATATTTAATAAAAATGCACATAAAATCCTATTAACATTTATTGATATAACATATCATATATTGCACCAGATACATAATCAAAAACCTATGGTCCAACAATAATATAAAAAAAACTGTGTACAATCAAAGTACTAAAAAAGATCTCATTGAAAGGCACATGCCTAGGATGAGCTAGGGAGCTCTAGACACTGAGAGAGTGGTTCTGCAATGTTTAAGTGGGCAGAATGGGTGTAAGAAGTTGGCCTGGCATATGCTGTCCACTAGTTATAGGGGACACCTTGCACCAGTCCAATTCGACTCTTAAGGTGATAGGTTAAAAGACAACCTTTAAAGAAAGCTATCCTAGTAGTAGCTGTGGAGAGCAGCCTTCAGGCTAAGTCTTGAAGGAGTGTTAAGCTTATTGTTTTACCATAAATAACCTCTTGAATGACCAAATGAAAGAGTAGTCCACACAGGTATATATATATAAAATATATGTATTTATTCTAAACAGAATCCCACAAGTCTCTTTATGAGGCTAGAGGTAAAGTTACAATTCAAACAAGCATTTATAGATACAATAAATAGCACTGGAATCACAGGGCCCCAAGGGGGGACCAAACCATATATTAAAAAAGTGGTATAAGAACCACGACAATTCTACAGACAATGCCTAGAGCATTTAGGATCGCTGGCCCCTTAAGAATCCACCCCAGGTTATGAGGAAGGGGACCCACAGGAGGCGCGTGCAGTGGAAATAGCTGCTATCGGGATCTCTATGAAAGCCTATGGAGAATGTCGCGGTTTGATTTAAACAGATTAAAGACACTTCTAGCAGGAGTTCAAAGTTAAAAACTTAGAGTTAAGCTTTTGAGGAGCCCACTACCACGGGAGTACCGAGGTGCCACTGTTACATGCCCCAGGGAAGCCGGGTGCATAGGTCGTTTTCGAGGTCGGGTCGCGGGCTGATTTTCAATGGGAAAATGTACAAAACTGCTGCTAGCCAAAAGCGTTGATGATGCCGTGAAGATTGATGTTGTAGATCTTGTAGAGGAGAACCTGAAAGCAGAGGGGACAGAGTCTGGGTCAAGGCACAGTGACCAGGGAGCTCAAGGAAAAGAGCCCTTCAATGTCGGGTGCTTCAAGTGGAAAAGGTGTAGCTTGGATCTGCAGCCACGGGCTCCGGGAGGCTTCAAGGAAGGCCAGCTTCTGGAGGGTGACTGTCCCACAAAGGATGAGGGTCGCTGCAGTGTTAGTGTCCCGATTGGATCCACTGAGCCTTGGCAACCGCAACCCACGCAAGATAAACAAATCAGCTACTGGTGCAGACCCACGAGGTCTGTGAGAGGTCTCCTTCAAGGAGACTGTAGAGCAGGCCTGGAGCAACCAGGGGAACTCTTAAAAGTAAGGCTTGTCCTCCGCAAGGGCCCACAAGTCGAGAGACAAGGGACCGTGGAAGGCAGCAATTTGGAGTGCGTAAAAGGGTGCCCACAGGCCACCGGAGTGAGCTAGGGTGCTGATCTTTGGCACAGTTGCTGGAGAGAGTTTGGATCAATATTGGACCAAAGCACAACTTCCCCACTGGTCAGGGTCGTGTGCTACGCAAGAGGTGGCCGGTGTCCTGGGGTATTGGGGATCTCGGCACCCACGCGGTCCACGGTGCTCAGACTTGCTGGGCACGCTCAGTGGCCTCTGGGATGCTAGGAAACCCACCTCAAGAGGAGTCGTCGATGTCCGAAGGAGCAGCGAAGTTCCAACCGGGTCACTTGCGGTGTTTCAGGTGCCTGCCAAGCAGGGGGGTAACTCCTTTACCCCAAGGGAGATTTCTTCAGTCAGCTGGGCAGCAGCTCATCGAAGGTCAAGTCTGTGAAGTCCAAGATTAATCTGATTCTCCGGGGACACGTTATTCACCTTTATCCACAAGATTAGGGGAGTGTCCAGATCAGTGTCCACCAATGGGAGTTGAGGCGGGAAAGGGTGGCTACACCCTCTCCCCTTTGTGTGTTTCTCACCTGGGCGAAGGGCAGGATGCCCCTGAACTGGTTCCAGGCGGTGTATGCAGAATGTAGGCGCTGTAGCAGCCTACGTGCAACTCTGAAAGGTATCCTATGGTGCACCCACCCAGTTCCAATCCACATAGCCTGTCTGGGAAGGTGCTGGCACCTCCCTGCAACAGGATCCCTATTGTTCAGCTGCCGAGGCTGGGGTGTTGCCCAGCAACAGGCAGCCAGAGTCGTGGGGGAGGCGAGTAGCATCCATTTTGTGATACGTGTGCACTTTTAAATTGGTGTCTAAAGTCTGCCGCTTTTCCCATATCGCCCCTCTAGCAGGGGGGAATCATGCCCTCATGCCCATAACTGGACTGGGGGTATGATTCCTACATGTTTGACATCAAACAAGATATGGTTCTGTGTAGCCATTCTCAAGTTATCACGCTATCGCGATATACTTATAATGCGGTTAAGAGTATATGGTATGGCTACACTACAAACAACCCAGCAATGGTTTTACGAAGGTTGCAGAGGGGCCCTACTCAGGTAGGGGTCCCCCCCTCACACATACCTCAGCACCCTGCCTTGTAGGACTACCAAGGCCTGCTGTAGGGGTGACCTATGAGAGTATATGTGTTGTAATAGGGTGGGATATGGGGTACCTATATCCCTGTAAGGGGTGCTAGCACCACCTTACCCAGTCTACAGTAGTGGTCTGGTGGTGTCAGTTTGTATGGCTGTCCCAGGGTGGCACAATAAGTGCTGCAGCCCTGGTAGGCCTCTGAGGGGCCCATGCCCTGGGTACCTAGGGTACCATTTACCAGGGGCTGATAGGGCATCCTCAGTATCCAATTGGTTTGTACCTAGGGTACTTACATTAGTTTTAAGGAGAAAGCAGATAGGCTGGGGTCCTGGATAGCAGGATCCCAGCCAGACTCGTCAAAAACCACTCAAATACCAGGCAAAAAGTAGGGGCAACCATTAGTCAGATTCCACCTTCCTACAATGGGGAATCTTGTGATAACCATTTCCTGGGAAGTGTGGCATCTGGCTATCAGGAGGGAGGGAACTGAGTAGACCATTAGCTACCATTAGCTACCAATCAATACTCAGGGCATTTTCTGAGTATAAAAAGGTACCCCTGGCACGCACAACTCAGATTTCAACTGGACTGGAAGAAGGACCAAAGAAAGACTGCCCTCCTGCACCACGGAATTGGTAAAAAGAGGCTGTTCCGGCATCGACTGCACCAGGTGAACCTGGTGGTTTGCAAAGGAGAAGAGACTGTGCCTACTGTGTCATGTTCATGGAGAAGCCGTCTTCAAAGCCCAGCTGAAGAAAAAGACTCCAACGGTCAGTTGGTCGACCTCCTGTTCACAGCCCAGGGCCACAACAACTGAAAAAGTCTGCTAGGGCAAGTTGGTAGCCCAGAAGTTTTATACCACCACTGTACAGCACCTGATTTCTTGAATGTCTCTTTAATATCTTCTTTACTTGTTTTGGTGCTGTTTAAATGTTTTACACTTCTTCTTTTGTGTATGCCTTGCTGCTCAGAGTCACAGCCACCCATGGTTGAACTAGAGGGCTTACCAAACAGAACCTACTGGTCCTAAAGGTGTTGGTAAGTGTATTGCACAGTGAGGTCGCACAACCACGCCACATATTACACCCCATTTCCTCACAGTATTCCATTTCAAATCCTTAATATTTTCAGCTTTCTTCAATTGTGCCAGAAATATATTTTTCCTCATGCCCACTACCATCTATATGGCCTTCAAACTGTGTTGGTTGCATGTCAGTCGTTCTGTGGGTATGTTTTACTGGGTTTTCTTGTGATGGCTTCCTAATCTGCTACTGTGAAGCATTTCGTATAATTGAGAGTCCTGCTGTAGTCGCTGATGTATTTTTATTGTGTTTAGTGCTGATCAAGGCCAAACCAGAGCCATTTCAGGGGCCCATGGTGTTGCTTTGTTGCATTAGAGTGTCGTGTTGATGCATCGTCTGTGCTCTGACATATTTGGAAGGATTGGTTATTCAAATATGGTCTGGCACAGAAATAAGTCCAGTCAGTTGGAACATCCATTATCTAATAAAAAATTAAACAGGCTTATTTGCTACAGGCTACACACAGTGCTTGATTTGTAAAGAAATAAGTAAAGGTCTCTCGCTATATAAAACTTTATAAATAAATAAATAAATCAGGAGGTCACTGCAGCTTTTCACCTCACGTCACCCATCCCAGCGCTGCCAATGACAGTACCTACACAACTACTAATCATCCCATTCCTACAAGCGTTACAACTTGGACTATTTCAAGCCTCCAAAGTTATAGGAAGCACTTGGGTGGCACGTAATAGTCTTTTTTAATTTTGATTGAATTAATAATTAACTTTTGTTGCGGTCATCTCTAAATTAGCCAGAGAGTGCCACCTTGTGGCAGACTGTCAAGCGCCTGTGTTGACAATTAAATGCTGATGCTGAGCACTGGAAACTACTGGCTCAAATTAAGCACCACCTCCAAACAAGGCAATTGAAGGGGTTTTGTGTGTAGGAATAGGACCGTAGACAACTTCAAGAACTAGACAAATAAACCTCCAAGGCATCCCTAGCACTAGGCGATTACACTTACAACTGGTGGAGGTTTTTAGCTCTCTTCTTTGTCTTGCCTCAGCCCAGGTCACACATTCTCTACTGATCTCATACCAGAGCCCTGCACATCATTCCATGATCTGCAGGATCTGTGTTCACTCCTGTGGTCTTTAGGAAAGGACATAACCACCGTGAGATCTCTTTCTGCCCTGCCGAATTCGAGGAGCACTCTACTAGCTTGGGGGTCTTATCAGTCAGGTGCTCATATGAAACTCTGGTAAATCCATCAGTCCAAAGTTTTCTCTCTGCTCTCCTGGAATTGGACCGGCACCAGCGTATGGTCCTGGTAAGCAGATACGCGCTTCTCAAGGCGCTCGAAGAACTCTGCCTTCCTTGGCAGCCAGTTTGAGGGGAGGGATGACTGCCAGCTGATCCTCTCAGGTCCCCATTATCCTGTTTACTTCTGTGTTTATTGATTTGGTCGCTGGAAGCGGCATTTTAATTTGCTATTTACAATGTTGATCTGGCTGCTCTGCCAAGCCCATCATTTTTCTCTGTGACAGGCACTGCTGCCGCGTGGCTTGCCTCGACCATCAGTCTGTGCACATCCTTTGCCTTTTTAAAGCAGTTCAGAAACTCACTGTAATGGCGAAGAGTCTCTGTAGTAGCAGGTGATACCTACACTGGACAGATTGTGTCAGTGTCCAATGCAAAGTCGCGCAGAATAATTTGACATCCGTTGTCAGGTGGTCATGGTTTGGCAGGGGATGCCATGCTGTGACGTGATTTCTGCTCTAGCGAAGGACTTTTGAGGAGAACCTACGAATGCGGACAGCATCAAGTGGCAGAGACAACGTTGCAAGCTAACCGGCCCTACTGGCACTTCAAATTGAAATATCACACGTGGGATGTGAACTTCCAGGTATCCATAAATGCATTATTTACTTTCAAAGAGACGTATGCATTTCCAGTTACAGGGAGTACATTTATTAACCCCTCCTGATTATTCAGAGAGTGTGTACTAGTCCTGGATTACCATTTTGGAACTTTGAAAAATCATCCCCCCCCCTCCTTCAGGATTTATACTATGAGGTTGTAGCCGATTTATTTAATTAGGTATTATTTTGATGACCTTATTAGCGTATCATCATGTTGTACCAGTTAGAGATCACCCAAGTGTCATTATGAAGCGATGATATTGTTTTACGAAATTAATATTTTTTCATTTAAATGCAAAATTCATCCCAAAATAGCAGGATGCTAATTTTAAAATGTCATCTTGATCAAAAGATAGACTCAATCTTCTTCACTTCAAAGATGGCATGTGAAGCATGCCCAATGTTCACAAGCACACAGGCGTGGTAACCCCAGCTTCTTTCGAATGGCACACCTATGCAAATCAGTTGTAGTAATGATAAATAAGGCTGTTTGGGAGAGGCGGCTGCAACCGAATAGGGGTATAGGGGTGGGGGTTGGGGGTAAGGAGTGAAAAATCATAAAATTCACTTACCTGGGTAAGCATGCGCCGACGCCTCTCCTCACCTCTTATGGTTCTCGACCTGAAGCAGGAAACACACAGGCTCCACTAAGGCAATCATGATGCCGCTGTCACTGTGACAGTAGCGTTGTGATTGGTCTGAGTGCGGCGGTTTAGCGCTCAGACAGACACTATGAGCCTGTGCATGTTCTCTACCCAGGCTGTGCATTACATCATGGTGGAAAACATGCAAAGTGTGCACGACTGTTTGACCAGCCCAAGTCGGCCAGCCAAACCATCATGCGCACTTACAAAGTGCTCACCACTCCTCCCCCTGCTCTGCACAGCCTAATCCGTCTTGCCCCGCACCTAAAACTGAGCAAGTACGGGAAGTTAAAATGATAATAACATTGTATTATTATCATTTCATTTTTCCTTTTCAACTGCTCAGAGGGCAGTCGGGCAATGCTCCTCTGCCTTAGCAGAGGAGTCGCCACTGTTGATTGGAGAGGATCTACAGCTCTCTTTGGTGTGGATGCGGGAAATCCCAAAATTCTTGCACCCCAAAAATACAGCTCAACCATACGTCCACAGGTGCAAGGGTCAGGGATGTTGTTAAACCTCAATTTCATGAGGCAATATTTTTCAAGATAGGGCACGACATATCGAAAATACAGTCAGTTAAGTAAGGCCAGACTTAATAAGTGAGTTCTAAAGGTGGACGTGGAAAATTTAGAAAGATTGATTACAAAAACTCAGGGCCCGTTTCACAAAGAGTCTCCACAGTCATGGTAGAGGCTCTGCAGCCATGACCGAATCTCTGCACTGCAGTCTCGTTGTGGGGATTCCGCCATGAGTGCAAAGCCTACGCCACAACTGTGGAGCCTCCGCCACAACTGCAGAGGCTCTTTGGGACATGGACCCTCAAGGTTTACTATACAGAAATTGTAAAGTGCAGAAGAACAAAGGCATTGCATGAAGGCTCTCAGCAATAGGGCTATACAGAATTATGGGGGGAATCAGAAATATTCCAAGTCCCAATGAACAGCATAATTGGTAAGAAATCAGACAGCTTCTTTAGAAGCATCAGAAAGTCATCATGACTCACTCCCAGATCTTCTCGTAGACTAACATTGAAAGTGCAGATTCATCATGGTGTGAGCAATAGAATCCAATTCTCAGCAAATCAAAGGACAGAATTAATAACCAAAATATTGCCTTACCAGCTAAGCACTATCCTACTACATGAATATTGATTTAACCATTCTATGTTAATGTAATCCAGATGTGACAGAACAAAGTACAAAACAACAGTGAACTATTGTGAATGAATGCCTTCAATATTGTAACATTATGGAGCCAATGTTAGAAAGACTTCTTTGAGAACAACGTCATGTGGAAATAAAATAACATGATTTTGCTTGACTTCATGCAGGAGAAATAATAAACAGTGAACATGCAAGGTGAGACATCCATTTTGTACAATATGGCATTGAGGCTTAACTGAGGCCTAGTTAGTATAAACCCCCTCTTCCTGGCTTTGACAGGTCATAGCAAACTCAATTCAATGGTGTGAGAAATTGTGTTGTTTATTGAGGTGGGTGTGAGCCCTTCTCAACCACACCCGCAATCTATGCCAGGGCGAACCACAAAAGTCATTCAATCAACCTGTGCTTACTCTTCTGGGAGCTTGGCACAAAAGCAGTCAGACTTAACTTAGTGGCAACATGCAAGTATTTTGCAGTACACAAACAGTAACAAAGTGAAAATGCAACACATGAAAAATCCGATACTGATTTAAAAAAACAGAGTAAGATGTAATAATTTATTTGACACCAAAATTACAAAACTCACATCTGTAGAACCGGAGATATGCATTTTCAAAGTTTAGGGTAAGTATAGAGCCTAAAAGCACAAAGCGCCGGTTTCGGTCATCTGGTAATGCTTTGCCTGGGGGAAAGTCACAAGTTTATGCCAACCACAATGGAGCATGGGCCAGATACAGGGACCGGGGTTGTTCAAATGATAAAGTTATCCTCTCAAAGTCTAGCGGGAAGAGTCCAGTTTGCCGTGGAGGAGACCACAAGGAGCAGGGACAGCTTCATGGATAGATGTCACTCTAGCATGAAGAGCATGCCGGGCGTCACCGATGGTCGTGGCTGTAGCACGAAGAGCTTGTCGGGTGTCACAGACAGTTGTTGCTGATGCTTCTCGTTGTTGGTCTCTGGGGGCCATCATTGATGTAGTTCGAGGTACAGATCTCACATTGCCAGTGGTCACTTGTGGTCGAGTGTGGTCGCTGTAGCGCAGAGTTGGGTTCATACAATCTTCACACTGGCGGTTGGTATGGGCTTGAATCCAGTGGCAAAGTGAGCAAGGGACCCACGTCTGGGCATACCCTGCCAACTTAGGGCGAACAAAGCAAAACAAAAGGGGATGATGGACTGAGTGTTGAACACTGCAAGCACTCACCCCCAGTCAACTGACCTGGGTTTAATCCATCATCATTCTTTAGCTCACTCCGCCACCCCAGTTCAGATATGGCCATATGCAAATCAGTCCGACCCTGTGCCTCATGCTCACTTTGCCACTGGATTCAAGATAGCCTGGCTGATGAGGGTTATGAACCTGAAACCGGTCCCAGGATGCTTATTTCCGGTCAAGGGAAGACATGGCTTGGCAGTTCGGGCTGGACTGTTCCCATGAGGGACAGGGTCAGATCGATTTGCACATGGCCATGTCTGAACTGGGGTGGCGGAGTGAGCTAAAGAACGATGATGGAATAAACCCAGATCAGTTGACTGGGGTTGAGTGCTTGCAATGTTCAACACTCCGTCCATCATCCCCTTTTGTTTTGCTTTGTTCGCCGTAAGTTGGCAGGGTATGCCCAGATGTGGGTCCCTTGCTCACTTTGCCACTGGATTCAAGAAAGCCTAGCTGATGAGGGTTATGAACCTGAAACCGGTCCCAGGATGCTTATTTCCGGTCAAGGGAAGACATGGCTTGGCAGTTCGGGCTGGACTGTTCTCATGAGGCTCAGGGTCAGACTGATTTGCATATGGCCATGTCTGAACTGGGGTGGCGGAGTGAGCTAAAGAATGATGATGGATTAAACCCAGATCAGTTGACTGGGGGTGAGAGCTTGCAATGTTCAACTCTCCGTCCATCATCCCCTTTGGTTTTGCTGTGTAATATGCAACCACGATGCCTAGTGTCTTTGCATCATCGGAAAATCAATGACACAACCGTTACAAATTTATCAGAGGGAGTAAGCATTAAAACTGAATTATGCCGTCGTTATTCTTTTTTTCAGTATTATTTTGGATAAGTGTGCTCGTTTGATAGATTTCGACAATACAGTCCCCGGCTTTATGTCTATCTATACATTTTCAGAATATTTTTCTTTAAGTAGATGGATTCAACTTTGGAGAAAAAATTGTTAATATTTAGGGGGCTTTATGTTTACATGCATTAGTTGAACAGACTGCACAGCTCTTCCTTAATCTTTGCTTTTTTGGTCATATTATTGTTCAAGTCAGGTCTTTCCCTCATTAGTTTGTTACCTGACGTTACATACCACTTTAATATGTGAATGCTGCAATCTTGATAGCTCCCTACAGGGTTTGGAAGCTCCATATTGTTTACTTTGTCAGTGGGCATTGTAGGAAGATGAAAGTTATGGCTTTTTGGGAAAATGTAATTGATTGCTTGGATATTCATATTCAGCTGGAAGGTTTTTCCTAATGTGGGCACTTGTTTTTATATTTTTTTATGGTGGAGTCTGCGACAGTGCATGAATATGCGCTCTCGCAGAGTGAGACTCTGATGTGTACAAGATAGGGCTTGCAACCCGTCCATTGTTTACTCATTTGTTGGAGTCTCTGTCATTCCGTTTTGCTGCATCCTAAATGAACAGCAGAGGCCATGTGTCACTTCTGTTCCTTTCTCTGGCACAGGGACCAAGTGTAGATTGATTACATTTAATTGGTATCCATTCGCTCGCACCTTGATTGAAGTGTTGTTTGACTGAAGTGCTGTTTTTTTTTACATGTGTTGCTGCTTTCCTCTCCCACCCTCCCCTTCTCCATGTTGCTGTCCCTTTTGCCCCCACCCCTCCATTCTTCCACTCCACACAATTCAATTCTACACATTTCCATTCCACACCACATAATTTGAAAACAAACCACACAACCCAATTACACAACATACCACATATGTCCAACCCACACCACAGAATTCCTCATCATTCCACAAAATTCAACAGTACACCATATATTTAACCTCCACTACATACCACTCCACAACACAAAATATCATTACACATAATTGCACTCCATGACACACAATCCCACTCCAGATAAGTCCACCACATTCAATACCACATAATTCCACTGCACATTGTGCCACACAATTCCAACCACCCCACACCTCACAATTCCACCGCACACAATCCTCAACTAACAATTTCAATCCAACCCACAGAATTACACTCCACACACATCCACTATAGACCAAAACGCATGGATAAAAGACATCATCATTTACAGAACCAATAGCTCTCACTCTCACAAATGCGAGAACTTTTGCATTGTAAATACTTTTTTACAGTAGGGGTTAAGTACTACAAGATCTGCAGTGGAATGGCACACACATCACCCATAAGTAGATGTGATTTTAGCATTCCAGTTTTGGTCAGAGTGTTATGGGGCTGGGCGCAGTCCTATTTTTTATTGAATAGGAAAATGCAGAAAACCGTAAAGAAGGATAATATGCTACATAACATGCTCCTTGATCAATATGCCAATATCTAAAATCCAGTGAATAAAACCAGACATAATTAAACACAGACAGCAAGAACATGGGGGAACACAAAAAAAGGATATGGTGAGAATCATGTTATTTATATACACTTATAAATGTGTATAATTCTAGATTAATATAAACATTCTCCTTATCATTTTTCCAATTTGAATATGAGCCTGGTCCTTTGGCTGTAACAAACTTTGAAATGGTCTTTATTTCATGAATTTCTTCGCCGAATGTTGGATGATTTTCCTAATTCTATTTTTTATGATCATGTAACAAGCAGCGAGTGACTTTAGAAATTGAAGGTAATTGGCTCGACACCAGTTAGGTCTGTACATTGTGAGCAAATGAAGCCAGCCAGCCATAGCGCTTATCTGAATATTTTTGGGGGTTATGCCTATAAAAATCTTTACATTTGATGCAATAATTATCCAGCCGAGGACGTCCTATCACCATGTTTTCCCATGCACTTATGTTAATCTTGCATCTTTTACGTATTTAGCTTACTACTGGAATCCCACAGTCGTTTTCAACAAGAATGTCATAGTTAAAAAGGATCATTATTGCCTTGTTATGAGTCTGGCGGTCCACAGACTGCCAGACTCGCGGGTCGCTGTAGAGACGGTCAACTGACCGCCCTATTATAACTAGGGTGGTCAGTCCGCCGTAGGACTACTGCAGCCCCCAGGGATCAGAGATCCCTGGTGGTGGTGCAGTGGTCTTGAGGCTGCAATATGCTTGGCATAACCACAGCATATTACGAGTCTCCTCATCACCACACTTTTCATTGCGGGGCGACCTCCATGAAATGTGTTGGGGTGAGAAAACATAGGGAGCCCTACAGGGTCTCTTTGTGCCTCTGTGCCATGGGGTGCATGCAGGAGGGCACATGTTGTGCCTACCTGTGCGCATGCACCCCAGTACCTGCATGTCATGGGCTGCAGCAGTCCATGCTGTGCAGGTACTTCATTTTGACGTTCCCACTGTGGTGCCTATTTGATAGGCACTGCCATGAAAATGCCAAATAACCGCCTGCCCGACAGGAGAAAACTCTTAATCTGGTGGGTGGTTCAACCACGGGTTTGGCGGTGCTGGAGCGGCAGTCCAGCACCGCCAAACTCGAAATGAGGCCCTACATGTTGGTGAGTAAAACACTGCCATGTGGTTTTCTAGCACCCAATTAACTGTAAATATTTGAAAAGGCATCATCTTAAGGGTAATCTGTACTTCTGTTACTGTGAAAAATATTTGACATACCTACCCTGAAGGATTTGGCTCACAGCCTACAAAATAGTGACTTTTTATTTTGCACCACCTTCAGGAATTTGGGCAGGTTAATCCATGGATTCCTGTGAGGATGGCTGTTAAAGTGTCCCGTAAGGATAGCGCTTAAAGCGTCCCATAAGGATAGCTGTTAAAGCATCCCATAAGGATAGCTGTTAAAGTGTCCTGTAAGGATAGCTGTTAGAACCATTTTGCAACTTTGAGTACGTGGGCCACAATAGCAAATCTTAAATTAATCAACAAAAACACAGAATTTTTTTTTAAAAAACATATATTTCCATCCTTCTTTATCTTGCAGCCAAACCACTGACTACCGAATACTGTTACCCATCCCATTAAACCATACATGATCAATTAATCATTTTTATGGAACATCTGGAAGCTGTAAATCTCAATAAGACATAGCCTCAAAATCCCTGTATAATAAAAATGTCATTTTAAAGAAAAACAAACACTGAACCTCTCAAATAAGAATTAATCATTCTGAAAAAGCTACAGACCCATCTAAAACGAAAAAATCAAATTTTCACAGTTCCAGACATGCCCTGGACCCCTAGACTCAATCCCAAATAAATCTCAATATCAACATTCAGTTTAAATTAATTTCACAATTTAGAGGACAAAAGGCTACTTTATGCCATTGTTCATTTATTTATCTTCCAGCCCGCCAGCATGGGTCGTGCCTCCGCCTAAGCTGGGGACTTTTGATGACGCAGTGGTCTAGCCGGGTGGCAGACTTATGTTCAGGTGGGACGACCCTCCCTCATTGCCAGGTAGTCAGTTCGTCCTGGTCCCTTTGGGCAGGACTTGGGGTTTGAAGACTCGTGCTGTCCCTCCCAGTCCTCCAGGCCGAGGTGGGGCTGCTTGCTCCCTTTGCTCCGGGAGCCTCCCTCCCCCTTTGGGGGGGGACTACTGGGCAGAGCTCCTGGTAAAGAGCTTCAGATTGTGGAGGCCGACTACCAGAGGGGCAGCCTGACTACCAGAGGGGCAGCCTTGAATGAGGCGCTGGGCCATCTCAACTCACAGGAGGTGGATGGAAGGATGGTGTCATCTTCCTCCCACCTCTCTGGCACCCGCAGGTGGGCAAACTTTCCGTAAAACTGCGTCTGACTTTTAACAGTGGATCACTTGGCTCGCACGTTGATGAAGAACGCAGTGAACTGTGAGAATTAGTGCAAATTGCAGGACACATCGATCGACATTTTGAACGCACTTTGTGGCCCCGGGTTCCCCTCGGAGCTACGCCTGTCTGAGGATCGCTCAATCGTCAATCACCCCGGGGTGCGGCTGGGGCCGTCACAGGGTAGCTGTGCTCCCTTCGTCCACCCACACAAGGTCGGACCACCGATTGCCGTCGCAGGATCCCTCGCCCACCCTGGTCCTGTCACGGAGGTACGCCGCTGGCATGCCTAGCCTTCCCTTCTACCTCGGTGAGGTGCAAGCCGGAGACCGGTCCGCCTCAGGCCTGTCCTGAGACGCCTGGCTGCGTGCCACACATGGCAGTCGGTGGTGTCTCATGGCTGCCCGTGCGCACTGCCTCAGGTTCCCAGCTCTGTGGCCTGGTTCTGGGGACGGCACCCCTGCCTGCCAGGCCTCGTTCAAAAAAGTATATATATATTTATTGTCTGACAATTGCACTTATTGGCATTATTAAGATGTAAAATGTTGCCTCTACCCATATAAACACCTATGTTATTAGAAGCATATTAATGGACAGAGATACATTTAGAGGACTAGAATGGGAACATGAATAAGAATCCATCACTCCCTCCACTATGGAAATAATTAAGCTCTTGCACTGAATCCATTCCACATTTGCAGCTCACCCTCCCATCACTCTGAGTTGGCATCCATCTTGACCCAAGTGTGCTTCTCAGTCTGCAGCCTCCCACGTGTTGAAATTTCTGGACAGTCAGAATGCTCAGAACAAAAAGAAGAAGAGCCTGCTCTTGGTTTTCACATAGAGCTCCCACAATATGTTACTTGAGGAATTTTGTAGGATTTTACTTTTAATTACACTTGGAAAGATGTATCTAAATAACGTGCTCGCCATGGTCCACCCTCATGAATAGTGTGGCTTCACACTTCTCCCACTCTCTCCTGCCAATATTCCAGATGTTTTTTTTAGTCACGTTGTAAAGCTACTTGCAGGCGTTGAGTCCAGTCTCCATCTCTTCCTTTCCTCCCATGGAGCCTGGGCTTTAAACGCTGCCCCCGATAATCCCTTGACAACTTAATGTGCAGCTCCAAATGAAGAAGAAAGAGATTAAAAAATCAGCTACAAACGGATGTTCTGGAATCAAAATTTAATAATGAAACAGAAAGTCAATATTTAATAAAGGCAGCAGTGCAGAAAATATCTGTATCTGAGACAGACGTCTGTCTTGCCTCTCGGAGAGTCCTCTCCCTTCGGAGACTAGTGGAGGCACAGAGCAGTTGGATCAGAGTTACTGACTTCTCCAGCTCTGAAGGGGGCTAAAGAATCAAAGCTACTTCTCACTTGGAGTCACAGCTTAGTAATTGCAGATGTTGATATGAATAGATCAGGCTCTTCCCTCTTTTCTGCCACAGAAGCGTTATGAGTCTTGTTTTTCACCTCTGCCACACGGCATTGCTTGTAATCTATAATACTGATGGCAGCCAGAACTTCCATCTTGGTTGTGTCAAATATTGGCTTGGTGAAAGTACCAAACAAGCATCATTGGATATGTCAGCTTTGCAAGCATAGTGAGAACAGCTTGACCTCCTCTTTGAGACCCCCACTGCTAGTACCCAAGGTAGCACCTAGTTTATAATCTGCTCTAAATGTATTTCTCTACAGGAGCATGTTGAATGGTGCATCAATATAGCCTTATATGCTGCTGCAGAGGGCAGTACCGGTTGTTAAATACCCGAACCCCAGTTGGAGGTCTGAGCCACAGGCGCAGGCCTATAACGAGGGAGAGATTTAACAACCTTTATAGCCCAGGTCAGAAAGGCTATAACCAGTGCTTAATTTGAGCCGGAGGTTTCCGGTGCTGAGCACCGGCACTTAATTGGTTTCCGGTGCTCAGCATCGGCACCTAATTGTCAACACTACACTTAGGGCAGTCTGCCACAAGGTGGCGCTGCTCATGTAATTTAGAGAGGAGCAGTATTACAGCTGTTTAGGGGAACAATATACAGAAAAAAATTACTAATACCTGCCTTCCCAGGCATTCCTGTAGCTTTGGGGACCTGGAATAATCTTTACTGTCGTATTTACATGCAAGTGAGCAGGTTAGTAGTTGTTTTGGCAGCGATGACAGGGGCGATGGGTGGTGCAAGCTGCAGTGGCCTCCTGGTCAGAGCCCTGGCACTTAATATTTTACAAATTAAGCACTGGCTATAACATTATTAGAACATCCCACACACTGAGGGTAGAAGTTTCTAAATTAGGTTGGAAGAAACAGAAAGAGAAACAGTGGAAAGTTGGACTAAACATTATTAGCCCGAGCAACTTGATAGTTATGAATGGAGCTCTCAACATTTGAAAGTCCTAATAAATATTGGAAACAGAAAGCAAATGTTGAAAATGTCATCATCAGTAGGCTCACATGAGGAGAGGGCATTACTTTGCAATGCATAAATGCTTTCAGCAACTCTGAAGCTAAGATTTAACAATGCTCTAGCTTCCATTTACAACACTTCATATTCCATTTCTTAACATGCAGTTACTCCACACTGCATGCCTGCTGAATTACTGAGCAAGTATATTTAGACACAGTTTATACACCCCAGCCTCAGAAAGGGTATTTATTTTAAAATAGTATCATTACATATTCTTATTCTGGACTGCATTTTCATGTGATAAGATTTGCCTTACCCTAGTTAAGTGTATTGGCTTCATCTTTGGAGACATAACTTGAGAGGGTGCATTTTCATATTATAATGCCCTGCAGATTGGGCAATAATAAAACTTTTGTTACTGCATTTAACTATATTCGCAGTCAAATGTTGCTGGCATTTCTAAAATTAAGCTCTATAAAATGAATGACATGATTGTAACATTTAATGTTTGTTCCTTTACACCTATGTTGTGGGAGAAACTAGTTACCAATGATTTGGGTCCATCAAAGCATGATAACCCCCCCTCCCCGCCCCCGAATACTTTTTTCTAAAACTAGCTGAAAATGTGACTGGCTGCCACAAGAAAATCTGAATAAATACAGTGTGCACTAATTGCCCAATATCTGCACTTCTACTCTTTTGTGTAGTTATTTAAAGCTCAAGTCATGGACTATTAAGATTCCCGGGCCTCCGCATATAATTTCCTTATCATCTGCCTGTTTCTTCATCTGTTTTAACCTGGTATCTAAATTCACATTCGCACAGGGATTTGTGTCTCATCCAGATTCGATGTTGGGTGCTTGTGGATGCGAGGACTTCAGCTCATCAGGGGCAAAGGTTGATTGCTAGCATTCACTGTTGCACAAAGGCATATCTGTTGCAGTCAAATATTACGAATTCTATACATAATGTATTAGCTTGTTCTACAGTATGCTTTTAGTCAGATTATGTATAATTTCAGCAAAACATTGCATTTGGTAATATGAGAGCGCTGTTGGTATTGTGATTAATGATGCAACGTTGATATTTTAATTAATAAAATGCAATATGTAGTCCAAGATAGTGTGTACCCAGCCGGATTGCATCAATGATAGTGCCAATACAAAATCTATACATTACTTGGAAGTGACCCTTCACCCAAAACAAGAAAAGAATATGAAAAATAATGACACGTCATAAGTGAAGCTGGCAGGCCATAAGTGTTGCTTTGAGTTTTGTATTTTTTGGAAATATGACACTCAAGCCTGTTTTTAGGATAATAATATCCTGTAATAACCTACTCTCATGTCCTTAAAGTTAGCAAATAATGTCTCAGTACCCAACAGGCATTCATGTAAGGGTTCATTACGTCATGTTTCTTGCTTGCCCATGAAGTACACAACAATTTTCTCTCTAACGACACCTAGAGGCTGAAAATAAAATACCAGCAAAGTATTTTTTAAAGGCAGCTTCAGCATCTGCTGCACATATTTTTCTATGAGAAAAAGCCTACATCCCATTCCCAGGAGGAGAGAGTGTCTATAGAAACTATTTAACTGACAACTCTCTCCTTAAGCTTTTTAGTGACAACCGTCCCCTAGAGTTGAACTTGTGCAAAGCCACATACGTGGCAATCTCGCAAAATGCAAACTTTGTGAACAATGCAGAACGCAAATAATTTTGTTTTTTTAATTTTTGCCCAGCTCTGTTTCTGGATATTCCTCTTTTCTGACAGATAAAGATGCCGAGGCATGGTGTGCCCACTGAATATCAAATCAACAATATCGATGGAACATAAAATTGAGTATAGAATATCCTAAATAAAATATTGACTCCTAAGTCTAGATTTTCTATACCTAACTCCCCATAAATGTTCTTCCATGGTACATAAATCTTCAAGGAACGTAGATGTGGAGTTAGGAATAGTAAATCTACGCGTCCCTATGTGCACTTACCTTTTAATATTTTGCCCCTTAATATCCTGTCCTCGATATTAGTATGCTATTATAATATAAGCCAGTATTTGTCAAGCACAAACAAATCACCCGTAAGGGTCTCAAGGCGCTGGGGGCCATCAGAGAGAGTAAGTGAGCCATTGCTCAAGGTCACATGATGCTGAGTTGATCGCCTCTGGCACTGGGAATCGAACCGTGACCCCCACGCTCCAGAGTCAGCCACCCTGGCAACTGCGCCACACCTCTCTATGATCTTGTTATGCCATATTCAGTAATACAATTCTGAGGCACATGGAATGAAAATGCCTGGTCACAGATTAAACAGTGCGATCAGATAGGGAAATCATGCTACAGTTTACACAGTGTACAGCCAAGACTCTAGACTGCCTCTGTACCAGTGGCGCTGCCTCAGTACAAGGGTGGTAGGGTGGGGGGCGGGAGGGGGAAAGGCATGATATAAAAATAAAAAATTAACTTACCTTCTTCTCTGCTGCCGCAATCCTTTCCTCAATCCTCGCAGAGCGCTTGAAGTACTAAGTCTCATCTGACGATGCTGCCCCATCAGGCTTCGGGACTCTCCCAGCCAATCACAATGCTGCAGGAGCAGTGTCGTGATTGGTCTGAGCGGCAGAAACGGCCGCTCAGGCAGTTATTGGGAGGGTGGGCATGTTCTCCTCTGGGCTGTGCAACACAGCCCAGTGGGCAACATGCCAAGTGAGCATGACTGTTTGGACGGGCCCGGAAGGCCAACCATGCCATTATGCGCACTTAGGGCGAAAAAGCAAACCACTCCTGCTTCCCCTGATGGTGGGGAGCCTAGCCCCGCCCTGCCCAACCTGGCTGGAGTCAGAGTCCCACAAGGAAAAATAAGATGACAATAACTTCTTGCTATTATCATTTTCTTTTTCTTTTGCACTGCTCAGTGAACACTCCTCTGCATTAGCGTAAGAGCCATCAATCATAATACAACAAAACGACAATGTGAGCTACCTCCAGTACTTATATATGACACATTCTAAACATGAATAATAATATAATATAGTTTTTCCACTTTTGAGTTTCACCGGCCCACTATATTCAAGCAGGGCAGAAAGCGTGTGATCGGGGGAGGTGACCCCAAACCTAAGCAAGGGCCTGAGACTCTTTTGACTGACTTCCATGTGAAAATCCTCATGTTGTTAAAACGGCTAACTGACAAACCACACCCCTCTAAACCACTTGCCAATGCATGTTACGATGTCTTCTTCAAGACTGAGAGGGGTCTTTCTGGAACGTGAGTCCACTGGATGGAACGTTTCTTCTTTACTTAAAGTGCCACATCAGAACTGATGCAAAACACTTAAGCTGTTCATTGTGTACATGGTCCCTCTAGCCCAGCTCATAAAATCTACGTACCTTCAATCACTGATGTATGAAGACAATACCAACACATGCCTCTGTCTCACCCTGGGAGGCAAAACAACATTTTAAAAGACTTAGAATATTTAACCCCTGATAAAGGGAAGATAGATGTTCCTCAACAGTTTGAAAACTGAAATTCTGGTTTCTGATGCTGGATGACACCCACATCCCACTGAGAAGGCCAGAAGTTTGGAATAAATCTCAACTTTGAGCTATCCTTCATCATTCAAAGCATTGTGGTGGCCAAGTGTGTGACCCACCATCTGGACAATTAAGAAATACATTGCGCTACTCAAGTCAGACCAGTGAGTGAAGTATTCAGGTCTGTAATCGCTGTTAGGCTCAGTTACTGGGACATCGGGTACACAGGTCTTCCAAATTCTCAGATCCAAAATATACAGAAACTGTCAACATGGTGCGTGGTAACAATATCTAAAGATGCTGAAACTGATCACCTCCACCTTGATAGACATCAATTTCTCTTTATAAAGCAAAGGATCAAAAGATACAATTATGGGATACCCACTTCATAAATTTATAAATGAAATAAAATAAAAAGTACTCGTTTCCCAGAAACCTTTGTTTGAGACATGCACATTCTGGATGCAATGAAAATACAAAAAGAAGACCTGCAATCTGGACCAGGTTCTGCTTCTCAAGTAAATCCCAATGACTAAAGAAACGGATTCCTACCTGTTCTCAAAAACGTTTGCCTACTGGTATGAAGTGACAGAACATATCATCATTTATCAGGAAGTATCGCTAGCCCTATGCTTAAAGAAACCAAAGCACTCCACCAATATCTTAAGTCCCAAGATCACCAACACAACACATCTTTGGCATCCAGAGGTAGTGCCCTCCACAAAGGAACACAGCCAAGAGCACCTAAGAAGTGGAAACTAATAAACTGCTTTACAAAACAGTAAAGTAAATTTATCAGGCGTACATTTTTTTAGGTAGAACAGGCACACTTAAGAACTTATTAAAACATAACACAGACCGTGAGAAAGTAAATTTTGCTGTCATTGCCAGTGATGGAGAGGTCATTAAACTGATAAACAACTGACAGCGCACTGTTCAAGTAAAACATGTTTGCCAAAGGTATTGGCCCATAGAATGCACTGATAGGCCTGTGTGCTTCTGCGTTACCTCACAAGCAGTCTGTTCTCTATTTCAAACACAAATTACCTCACAAGCAGTCTGTTCTCTATTTCAAACACGGATGACCTCACAAGCAGTCTGTTCTCTATTTCAAACACAAATTACCTCACAAGCAGTCTGTTCTCTATTTCAAACACGGATGACCTCACAAGCAGTCTGTTCTCTATTTCAAACACGTTTAAAATCCGTCTCCAATCTAAGTCTGATATCACCATCCTTCAGTGGCAGAGTAAACCACTCAGTCCTTTTTTTCTAGTCTTTTGAGAATGTAGCTGTCTCTGTAAAAGAGAACTCTGTTATATGATGAACCAATGAAGGACTAAATGAGCTTATGAATTACAAAACAGTGATTTCTTCTTGTCAACTCTTGTTAATACCATTTTAATGTTATGCACAGATGGTTCGAGTGGATGATTAACACAAATTTCTCAAAAAAAGATTTTTCAAGAACGTGTATCCAAGTAGCCTATTTCTAAGCAAACCTGCTGGTATAATTATTTGCTTTGCCTTTTTTAGTAGCAAAGTTTACAACTTGTCAAAAATGTGCCATATTCCAGCGGCATTTCATGTGTTATGCTAAAGATGTTCAGGAAAACTCTGCTATTTGCATCCTATGTATATAAGTATTTAACACATTCATAGCTCTCATCACATTAGCTTGATTGCAGAATTTGATTTTGAGCACTACTTGCGCTTTGATATATTTTTAATATACAGGTGTATTATCGTCTCTTCTCACCACAATATTCAACAGGTCAATGTTTTCTTCTTTACGTTTCAGAATTTGAGATAATACAAGTTAAATAATATATAGCTATCAAACAAATTATGACTTAATTACAGAGAAAAGGGTGATTGTTTCAACTAATCCAATACATATCTGTGATAGAAGTTCTTGGGGAAAAAGATGTAAGCTAGTGGCAAAGTTCCTGACGATGGTATATACAACTGAGTGTGAAACTGGTGACTTTTTTGTGTGCAAAAATTCATAAAATTCCATGGGCCTGATTCCCAGAGGTAAACTATATTTTTATGTGCTGTGTTCTCTGCCCTGAGTGAGGAGTTTCTGTAATCGTAACATTTTTATAATATCGCAGTTTGTGAATAGTAATAAAGGGTAAACTTGCACAAAGGTGTAAATTTACATTTGTGACTAAGGCCCTGTGAAAATGTCACTTTATTTCATGAAAATATGATTACAGAGGGAAATAAAGTTTGCTGGTAACTTGCATGGCTTTTTTAAGCAAGTATACACCTCGACATACAAGCAGAAGACTGGTTCATGCAGAAAATGTGTCTTGGCTGAATCTTTTCTGTGTGAACCAGTGTCCTGCTGGCAACTAGCAAGCCTTTGCCAGGCGAGGTGTGCACTCTACTCAATAAAAAAAAGTTTAGCAAGAGCGTATATTTGAAAATGTCAAGAAACTTAAAAATGTCTTGTCATGGCGTGGCTGGAAAAAAGGGAGAAGGATGTGCAGTGGGTGGCCGAAGTGCGGACTGACACGAGGGACATCACTCGCACTTATAACGATAAGTCTCAGGCATTTGTAGATTATTACCAAGCACTCCATGTGGCCCGCTGGAACCACATGGACCACCATATTGGGGCCTTCCTGGGGAGGGGCCGGTTCTTGTCCTAGACACGGCCAGTAGAGAAGACATGGAAGCGGACCTAATGGTTAAGGAGATAGGGGAGACAGTACAGACGATGCAATCTGGGAAAATGCCTGGGCTAATGGCCTCCTGGTGGAGTTTTATAAGTGACTGGCCTCCTTCTCAACCCTCGCCTTCTCAACCTATGCGGGACGGCGCTAGATGACAGGAATTTGCCACCAGATCTCCATCACACGACTATAATGGTCATTCCTAAAGAAGGGAAACTGGAAAATCTATGTTCTTCAAAAATACTTATTTCCTTCATGAATACCGAGAGCAAGAGTCTGGCCGCGATTCTGGCGACTGGTCTGGTCGGGGTGATCTCTGATCTGATACATTCCGATCAAATGTGCTTTATGCCTAGAAGGGTGACATGCCGAAGCCTTAGGCAGCTGCAGCTATGGCTGGACAGGATCAAGATGGACAGTTATCATAGAGCAATACTGTCCTTAGATACGGAAAAAGCATTCAACTTTATAAACTGGCAGTACCTGCTCGTAACCCTGAAACAGTCTGGCTTGGGGCCCAGATTTTTTCAGTGGGTGCCCCTTCTCTATAAAGTCCACTGTGGCAGTGCAAATGAATGGGGTGGTCTCGAAGACGTTAGCACTAGGCAGAAGCATGAGACAGGGATTCCCACTGTCACCCCTGCTGTTCACACTTTGCTTGGAACCACTGGCCTGCTGGGTGCACCGTAGAGAGAAGATAATTGGTTCCCATAGATAACAGATGCCCCAGAAAACCTATCTCTATACACCCGATGACACGCTGATATATGTAGAAGACCCAGAGTTGTCAATCCAGTGGTACTATCGCTATCTAGGGTGTTTGTATCATACTCCGGGTACTGCATAATATGGGAGAAATCCATTCTTTAACAGCTGGGAGACTAGGATGGCCTGCAGACAGTGACAGGTGACTTCTGACTGACCAAGACCGGCTTCCGATACTTGTGCATAGAGATTACGAGAAATGCAGAGCACTTTTTGGAACTTAACTTAGGTTGTATCCTACAAGACTTCCAAGCAAATGTACAAAGGTGGCACAAAATTAACGTTAATAGGTAAACCTGCTCTCTATAAAATGATTACCCTACACAAGCTGCTCTTCATACTAAAAACACCTCCTTTTCCATTCCAGATAAATATTTTACCAGGCTAGACTAAATGCTTTGAACACTACTCTGGGATGAGCGCACCTGGGAATAACCCTGGTGACGCTGTATAGGTCTTATTAAAAGAGGGTCCTATCGCTGCCTGACATGCGAGCATACCACAGAACCACACAGCTGCACATTATCAATGATTGGGGACACCGTCCATATGATGAACCGACATATAGGGTTGAGAAAGAGGCAATGGGGTTGAGGACCCATGTTCACTATATAAATTGGAAACAGGAAGGGGAAGCTTCTACCTGAACCAACCAAGACGACCCTAAAGGCCTGGGGTGAGGCTACAAGGGCCCTGGGTTGGAAGGGGAGATCTAAAATGGCCACCCCTTTATGGAAAGGTACATGACTGACAGAGGTGGGCAGGCTCACTGCCTTTCACTGCTGGGAACACATCGGGATAGAGTAGGACAGGATGTGCTAATGGGGAGGGGACTCAAATAGTTCAAGACACTCCAACAGGAGTATACCTTAGCCTCTAACTGCCGATTTAGTCACTTGCAGCTCTCCCATGCCTTGGTTTTAAGTGGATCCTAGGAGAGGACATCCCGGAACACAGTCAACTGAAGAACTGTGTCCAGGGGAGTGAGATTACCCATAAAGTGGTATCCAAGCACCATCTGGATAACCTAGGGAAACGGCAGGAAAAATGGGAATCAGGAGTGTCGAGTCCCTAGAAAATGTTGAATGGGGAGCAGCGTTGATGCATCCCAGGAAAGTAGCCATCCAAGCTAGATTGTGACTGATTTAACTCACACATTTGGTGTGGCTGTGAGTACCTTCCTACACACTCTTTGGGACTGTCCAAGAGTGGGTCTATATTGAGGAGAAATCGCCATTGAATTGGAGTCAGTGATGGAAGTAGTCCTCTCGAGGACACCCCAACTTATCATACTAGGAATACCCAAAGATGCTGACATCTATTTAAAACTGTAGTTTTTCTATATGGTGGTACTTGTTTTGCCAAAGAGAAACATGGTCAGACTATGGGGGCGAGATCAGGTCCCCACTAGGGACGAATGAAGGGCAGGGATGAACAGCTTTATGGAAGCAGATTGAGATGTGTTTGAAAGCTGAGGTTGCCCCCGAAAGATTGACAAAGTTTGGAGGAGGCCTACCATATGAGGGGACACGGAGGTGAACTGTGTGAGGGATAGGGAGGCGGAGCCCTGCTGTGTGGGTTCACCCTAAATAGAAAGAACGGAGGAACCAGATGGGTGGTGGGGATCAGATGTGGGGGTTCGAGTGCCAAATGCATGCGCAACATTCAATGTTACTGTAACGTTATGGAACCAAAACCAATCAAAAATAATTATAAAACAAAATGTTTTGTAGCTTGAAATGTGGATATTATGTCGGCGTAAATAAAATATTGCTCAGGCTTGATCTGCTCTTTAACACAAAAATGTACAATCAAGGGTAAATCAAGTTCATTTTGTGCGTCAAATTGTAAATACGTTTTATGCAACTTTACTTCTTACGTTGCCATTTATAATCAATAAATTCGAAAACACACCTTTTAGATGTTTGCCAATGTAACAGGTAATTGTAACTGAAACTGAGCTCAGAAACTCACTAGAGGCTTCATGTGAGCCGAAGAGGAGCAGTTTGCATTGATACATGCATCTACACAAAAGTCGCACTCAGTCTGCTGCTTGGTGCCCGAATCACCTGACCTGTTCTAGTGTTTTATTGCTCACAGTTGTTTGGAGGGCTGTTCTGCAAGTTAGGTGGAGTACCAAGCATACAGGGTAGTGGAGAAGTCATGGAGTACCATGCTGGCCAATGGATGTCAAAATTGGGTTTCTTCTTCGACTACCTGGTGAACACTGTACATTTCAGAAAGAGGACTGGTTAAGCCATATCTACCAGCCTTATCCAAGATGGCGTGATGTCCTCAAATGTTAATGGAACTTCCAAATCCAAGATGTGGCCGAGCTTTTCCTGTGAGGTCAGTTACTGTTCATCATATAGAATAAGCCATTTTCAAATTATGGAAAGGTCACAGCACCTTTCTTCTCTATTTTTCATTGCATTATTTCCCTTGCATCAATTTCTGTCCCAGACATTTTCTCCAACTTTTTCTATGATTACTTTGCCTAGAGGCTGTTTTGTTCTTTACTCCTTCCTGATGTCAGGATGAGTTTGATGATTGCTGATATTGTCCAATCCAATCTTCATCTTCAATGAAGAGGTACAAGAGTGCATGGAGGTTTTTGTCCCCCATGTGGGTATTTTCCCTAATTACGACACTGACTAGAAGACTTAACAGCTTTCTCATTTACTATTTTGTGCAGGGTGGCAATGTGGCTACAGCAAGAAGTCATCCATTCTTTAGGCAATCTAGAAGTCAGCTAAACTAACCTTTGCAGCATCCAGTCCTTGACACCTTAGATTTTTTAAATATGATTTCAAAAGGCACATGGAAAGTGTTTTAATATCTATATTTTGTAAGGAAATTGTAAAAATATTGGCCAGTTTAGTGATGACATTGTAATAAGTGATATTTTTGACTAGTACTTACAATCTTCAAGCTTTGAATCTAAACCACTGTGAAAAATTGAAATTATCATCTACCATATGCAGCACAATTTTAGTAGTGTTCATCATAATGTATGTGTCGCAAATGTGGGCACATGGCATGATTTATTTTGTTACTCAAACATCACCTCTTTGATGATAATGGTGTCGATTGACACAGAAATTTGTGAGCTTCCTTTTCTTCTCATGATGGTAGGTAGGGCTGCGTGGATTTTTAATTATTTCTCATTGGTCAGGCAAATTTGGAATTGCACACTTCACAAATGTTTTCAACATTTGGAATAAGAGTATTTAAATTCAATAATCTCCACAGCTGCATGTCCCAAATAAGAAATATTAATCTGAGAAGAGTAGCTCATCCATTTCATTACTTTTTCTTGTTCCTTGAGCTCCTCCTCTTTTAGAACTCTCAGGGGTAGGTACAAAAGAAAGAGAGCAGTGTCCCAATAAATGTCCTGCAAGTGAGGTGCAGTGCAGTGCTGTACTCCTCTTTTTCATCATATTTTAAAAACTTGATAATTAGAGAAGCCTCTGACCTTCTTACAAAACAATTAACAAAGCTGTGAGCCATCAAGCTACACAAATTTGCACAGCCCTACTGGAAATTTGAGGACTACCATGATGGGCAGCCGGAGAAATTTGAGGGATGTGTTTGCAGTTTGCCTATGGTTGGCCCTAGCTTGTATGACACATATAGAATAAGAACCGTAGAATGCTATGCTGGGATACCCTCCTGATAAGACTTGGCATTGCCATGAAGGAGTAAAGGGTCATTATTGTCCATACTGAAATTCATACCTTGATGAAAAATGTTACTATAGCTTAGAAAGAGCAAAATTTAAAGGGCCAACTCAATTTATTTCTGATAGATATAAACTATAAACAAATGATTTAATCATTAGAACCCCAAACGTGTCAGATGTGGGACAACAAATATTTGCTATGAGGAGATAGATGTCAAAAGGTCCTATGTTGAGTGGGTTTGCAAAATTAAAATGCAGTCACAGTGTCCCCACACTTCCGGGTCCAGGATGTTGGCTCCAGCCCGCTGTCGCTGCGGGAGCTGGGGTTCTCTTACACAGACGTGGGCTCTCCGGGGCGCACTGCTCTCGGCTCGCCCACCCAGTAGAAGCCTGAGGGTGTCGGCGCAGCAGCTAGAGAGTGGCGGAGGTCAGTCCAGCATGTAAGAATGCAGAATGCAACATTGCAAATGAAAGAGAAAATGCAGCCTCTCGAAACACCACAGGTAACCTTTGAGCTGACAGACCACTTGGAACGTTTAGCGCTGGTTGATTTTCGAAATCAGGAGGGTGTTGAGCACCTGGCAAAGGCCATACAGTTTGCTGATCTTCTTCAGGAGGTCAATACGGAAGGAGTTGAAGCAATGGACTCTGTACTAGAAGACAGGAAGATACTACGCTGGAAGGAAACAGTGCTGAGGAGCTGTTGAAGAATGCCAAACACACTGTCGAAGAGTATTTCGTAGCACCTCCAGGAAATATTCCTCTGCCAGGGCGTGAAGAACAAGAGCTACTGTGAATGATTCAAGCTTTGATGGAGCTTAGACAACGGGGTTAAATGAAGATGGAATCATCAGCAGTGAAAACTAATATCTAATTTATGTTTTTTACTTGATTGTGAACTTCCAATATGTTCAAAAATAAATAAAATCCTGCATAAAGTGAAAATACAGTCAACAAAGGAGTATGAAGTTCAAAACTTTCTACATTTGTGAAAACGTGAATTTTGTGAACTTAGTAGAAATGATTTGTTGGCAAATATTCATGCATTAAAAGGTGTTTGATATTTTTGTTATACAAAACATATGCATTGTTATTCTCTCAGGAAATGTAAGGCTATTAGATTGTTTCACTTGAGAAAAAAATGCAAATATTACGTTTTTTTATCCATCGTAATGAAATGTTTTCAAACTATGTGCAGTCCTTACCTTGGTAAAATTATTTTTAAAAAAATTCAGAATATTTCAGTTGGAAAGTTCACCAAATTAGAGACCCTTAATAGTGGGAGTGCATCAAAGAACTTTTAAAAATAAGTACTTTGACTTAACTTCCCTGATGTTTATTTTACAAACACATTGGGGTTTATATATGGATTTCTTGCCAATAACCGCATATTTTTCTGATAAAATTGGAAAGAAAACCCTCAAAATATTTGGGTTTTGTTGTCCTGCATATATTACTGCGCAAAATAGCATATTATTGTTTGGTTGATTTGTTTGTAAAGGGCCACATGCAAATGTCATTTTATAACACTTAATAATCTTAACCCAGTTTTACATTTTATGTATTTAAAAAAATATATGCATAATTTTGAGGGGTTTTTGATTTGTTCCACTGTAAAAGCACAAAAGCTGCATTATAAACACATTTCTGGGATTGTTAGTTATAAAAAGGAATATATTATATAAACCTGATGTATGAAATTGGAGTACTAGTTGAGGGGATGAAATTGGAGTACTAGTTGAGGGGATAAAAATCACAATCCATGTCAGGGGGAACCCCAAAAGTCATTAGATAAACCTGTGCTTATAACCTGCAATGAAGCAGGCAGGCTTAACTTGGAGGCAATGTGTAAAGGATTTCTTCCGCACTCAAACAGTAATAAAGTAAAAACCTTACACAAGAACTATCCCAAAGCTATTTTGAAAATAGAAAGTATTTTAATAAATTACATCAAAATGACAAAAATCCAATCAATAGAACCAGAGTTATGGGTTTTTAAACTTTAAGGTGAAAATAGCACCAAAACGCTACAAAGTACCAACTGCAGGTATCTGGTCATGCTAGACCGGGACAATGTCAAAATTACAGGCTGATCACAACCGAGCGCCAGTCAGGAGAGTGGTCCTTGGTGCAGTGACTGCATGGTGCTGCATTATGAGGCTCTGTGTTGCACTGCGTTGAATTTTCTGATCAGGAGCTGCAAAGTGCTATGATGCAAGGCTCTGCGACGTGCTGCATCAGATCTAGGGAAACTGCTGGTCAGAAGTTGCATGGTGTTGCATTGTGAAGCCCTGCGTTGTCCTGCACCGTGCTGTGTTTCATTCAGTTAAGCCACCAATCAGGAGCTGAAAGGTGCGGTGGTACAAGGCCCTGCATCATTCTTTGTCATATCTGGGGGAACCTGCAGTTGAGCAGGGAGGAGTACACTCTGGCTCCAGCTAAGGGTTTAGGACTTTGAGGGCAGCATTTGGGCATCAGGACTCACACCCAAAGAGGGAGGGGGACCATGTTAGGTCCACTTTGGTCTGGTCAGCTGGAAAGCATGAGAGGCTTCTTGAAGCTTATTGTGGCCCTTTTGCTCAAAAAGGAGGTCAGCCAATTGACCACTGGATCCACTTCTGGGGTCCTGGGTTCAAGGCAAACAGGTCCAATCTTCATTCTTCAGACAGCAGGGCTTTCCTACTTACGTATGTGACACTTTCATAAACAGTGCCAGCTGGTTGGTGGGGGACACCCCTTTGTCTAACCCTACAATTCATTCTGGTCAGTTCCTCCCTTTCTCCTGGGTTTGGCTCCAGTCTGTGTGATGAAAAAGAGGGCCGGCACACCCATGTGTGGACAGCATTTGCCAGTATAAGGGCAGGAATCTTCTTAAGTCACGAAGAGGATGGGTACAGTCCTTAGACTCCCCTTTGAAGCTCCGGAAGGGGCTGGGTACAAACCCCCAAGCCAACCTTCTCTGGATACAAACACCCATCCCCACATCCAAGGTCCACTGTATGGAAGGAATACACATCATACCACAGGAAAGCCATTAGCTGTCATGTGATCCTGGGCACGGGCAGAAAGGCTTATTCTGGAAAATTCGAACTTTCTAATAGTCCCATTTTCAAAATAGTAATCTAAAAGCCCACGTTACCATTAAAATTGATTTTTCATTACTATTAACATGTGTGGAAGAAGTATTTATCTAGCTGCTCCCATACTGGACTTATTGCTTATTAAATGTCATAAGGTAATCCAGCATGAGCCTGAGGAAGGCTGGCCTTGCCACAGTGAAAAATGCCTTTGGGAGGGGTGTTCATTGCTAGGACATGTAAAACTTAAGTAAATATGTCCTTTTTAAATTCCATGCACCCCAATGTATGGGCCTTTGGGGCCTACCTTAGGGGTGACTTATAAGTATTAAAAAGGAAGGTTTAGCGGCATAGCCAAGATTTCAGCAAGGTAGTGTTCACCTGCTGTTCCTCTGTCCTGGCCTGCATCTACAAAGCATGTGTCCCAAGGTAGAGGGCCATACCCACATTAAATTGGCTTCCTATATAACACCACTTCTTACCCGAAATGTGTTACAATGCCCTTGTTGCATGCTGCGGTAAAGCTGGAAGGTGATAAGAGAGCAGCACAGTCTGGGCACAAAATGGCAGACCGAGACAAGCCAGCAGAGCACTGCTGCAGTGGAGACCACTCAGATAGGTACCCAATGAGTGACATCACAGAGGGAAAGCTGAGGAAGCGTACATCAGCAACTGTGAAGATGGCCACATCTAATGCAGCTGTGCAGTAGCATGGGGTAGCAGCTCTGAGCATATTCTGACCTGGAGAAAAAGAGCCGAGAGGTACACTGGCAAATTCATTAGCCTGAGCACCTAGGCACCCAACTGCATTCACTGCAGTGGTAGTATGCCCAGCCATAGAGAAGACACTCTTTCCTGTGTGTTCCGCTACTCCAGCCATGTTTGAACTAAGGGGCCCATGGCACGAGGAAAAAGCACAGAGAAGTCAGTGCAGGGTGGCTGTGGGACAGAGTGGGGGCACATGAACTAAAGTGGAAGCATTGAGTGCTGGGGTACGCATCTTTTATGATAACAATAGATCAACACGTATCAGTGCCAACTGACCAGCGCAAGTGCAGTTTAGGATTAAGGCTTGACTACTCCACCAATCATTGACACCTGTGCAAGGAATAGAGATGTGTAGATCTGAAATTCCTTAGGGGGTAGAGGCCCGATAGGGTTTCCCGTCGAAGGACACCTCAGTGAGGATGTCCTGAATAATCCAGTGCAAAAATAACTAGTACTCCCTCACACACAGGAACCCACTCCGCCCAGCATAGCACCGAGCAAAATGAGGACAGAATTTACTGATACATTGAAGATATGCCATCTAAATCCCAAGGGTCTAAACTGGACGTGCAGGCACAGACCGCCATGCTCTTCCCGGGCAGAGATGTCCACACAGTGAAACAAGAATTAGTACTCTCTCGTGTACATGAACCCGCTCCGATAGCTGTGGCGTCCAGTAAAGTAAGGCAAGACTTGATTATTAAATTAAAGAAATGTTATCCAAATCCAAAGGCTTTGAACATGACATTCCGGCACAGGCTGCATCGCTCTCCCAAGCAGAGACGTCCACCCAGGCCAACCAACAGCCCCAGCAGAGCAGATTCCCCGCTGACATGCGCATTTACGGAAGAACTTTTATGGGGCTTAAGAGAGGACTTTTCAACCTTGAAAGAGGAACAAAGATCAGATATCGAATAACTGAAACAGGATATGCAGGAGAATGACGACAGGGTTGACCAGTTGAAATGGAAGTTTGATGCTAGAGAGGAATAAACAGAATTTATGAAGCAAGAAATTCTCCCCCTTAGACACCGCACAGAGGATTTTCAGCACTACATGAAAACAACGAAAATCACTCCCATATTGGGAACATCTAAATTAAAAGGCCTCCTTAGTCAGTGGAACGGGATGACATAGAAGGCTACGTTAAGAAACTCTTTAAGCAGATACTCCCTATCATAGACGACAGAGACATTATCCTGGACCGCACACATCAGGTCGCCTCTCGCCCTACTCAAGCAAACCAAGGCCCTGACATTCTGACTTGCCTACCCCACTAATGCCAGAAGTAGAGAATCATGCAAGCTGCGAAGAACTTAGGCAAGACTGAGTTTGAGGGACATACGTTAAAGCTATACCATGAACTATCAATGGTCACTTTGCTGAAAAGACATGAATTCTGTCCAATTACAGAATTCTTAAAAATCAAAGGCATCCGTTACAAATAGGGACCCCAATTCAGACTAATCTTCCCATGAGAGGGCACCCACTAGCAGCAGCAATCACTGACCAAAATCTGCCGAATCCTAGGGTTGGACGACGAGCTCGACGATGCATGCCACACAGCCCCGTTCGATGACTCGTGACTACAGAAAGCTGGTTAGTGGAGAAGGATAAAAGAAGCAAACATTACCCCAATAGATGTCATTGCAGCTGAATGGAGGAAGTTTTAGAAAAGATAAAAGAGGCTGGTGACCATTAGGACATTCAAACGGCGGCAAAATGTGAGGACTGCTCCGTAAGTGCGACATGGGCGAGTGTGGGATAGCTCAAAGAGAATGAAAAATGGCCGGGCCAAATTGAGCGGGGGGTACAGTTTCTACATACACGAAGGCGACAAATAATTCCACACTGAGTTTGGAGATGCAGGACTTTGGACCATTGGCCGTAGTGTGTCCAGAACTCAGGAGGGACACACGCAGTTTTGTAATGATTGTTGTCTGTTTTTGTTTTGTGGAGATTTGAGGATCTGGGGGAGAAGGCCAGTGGCCATTCCACTCTGTCTTCACAATAAAATGCTCACTAACTAAGATAAGTCTGTGGCGCGGTGGGGGTAGAGTTTGTAGTGCAGTGACATTTCCGTGCACATAAGATTCTTCACACTATTACCTGGCTACCCTCAAAATAGTGGGTTTTAATGGCAGTGGCCTTAGAGGCCCAGCCAAGAGTGGGCAAGTGGTGTCACTACTCAGAGATTCCAGCAGTCACATATGCCTCATACAAGAAACTCACTTACTTACCAAAGATTGGCATAGAATGCACTCCAAATGGTTCCCCCCGCACTACTTCTCCTCAGACCAAAGAAAATGGCAGGTATGATTCACACATTTACGAGGAGTGTAAGTAACATTGTCATGGATATTGGCGGGAGGGTGCTGGCTGAGTCTTTTCTTCTACGGTCACAGGCTCTCAGAAGCATCAACTCACACTCCTGACCATAATCAAGAACAATTCCTGAAAACAGCGATTATGCATATTCTGCAATCGCCCGAGCACGAGATCATCATTGGAGGGACCACAATGTAGTGATGAATAACATACAGGACAGGTTCACACAAAGAGAAAGACAGGTGGGTTAGATCTCACTGGAAAGAAGGGAGGGAAGAGCCTGGCTCCAGGAGGAGGGATTATTTAATATGAGGGGGCAGACACACTGCCACAAATGAATCTACACACCCTTCTGAGAAGCTCATAAAACATATGCATGGCTTGATCACTTCCTGGGTACCACTGCAGCACTAAACCTTCTAAAAGAGCTAGAGATAGGAGCACCAGCATTGCCTGACCATCTGCTGCTTCTGACCACTTTGCACTCCCCTCAGCAGACTAAACCTAAAAGATTCTCCCATCTTTAGCGAGCAGAACAGGACTGCTGTTAGAGACTCTATTTCACAATTTCTTAGAGAAAATTAAGCAGACCGGGTTAGCCCACACACGTTCTGGGAAACCCCAAGGTAACTATCCTAGGAGCCCTTTCTTTTCCCTAGCAGTGTCCAAGAATAAGGAATGAGCAGTCAAACGCACCAAGCTGGAGGATCTACTTAGGAAATGTGTCATGGAGAATAAAAAAACTGGGGCTTCAAAAACATGGCAATCACTACAAGTGGTGTATTCACAACTAAAGATCTTTGACACAGACAGGGCTGAAAACTCACTCCTTAGACTAGAGCAGAAATATTACAAAGATGGAAATAAAGCTGTCATGATCCTTTCTTGTAAATCGTGAATGTGAACAGCAATAACTCACATACACTGCATACGATCAGAGTCTGGGGCATTCATTATTACTTATAGTGAGACTGAAGAGGAGCTCAGAAATGTCGATGGTACCCTGTATGCAGAAGAACAGCCCGAGAACTCGATATAACACCCCCCTGTCAAAGATTTCGGACGTCTCAAGCAATCAGGAGGAACATAGAGATTAAATAAGTGACGGTGGGTCAAACAGAGCACAAACTAAGTCTTTACAGGTTGCTGAGTCAAACAGAGCAAAAACTAAGTCTTTACAGGTTGCTGAGTCAAACAGAGCACAAACTAAGTCTTTACAGGTTGCTCAGTCAAACAGAGCAAACATTAAGTCTTTACAGGTTACTGAGTCAAACAGAGCAAAAACTAAGTCTTTACAGGTTGCTGAGTCAAACAAAGCACAAACTAAGTCTTTACAGGTTGCTGAGTCAAACAGAGCAAAAACTAAGTCTTTACAGGTTGCTGAGTCAAACAGAGCAAAAACTAAGTCTTTACAGGTTGCTGAGTCAAACAGAGCACAAACTAAGTCTTTACAGGTTGCTGAGTCAAACAGAGCACAAACTAAGTCTTTAGGGTGATGAGGTCTTACTGACTTTATTCGACCCTGAGGTATCCCTCCCAGCAGTGCTTTCTGAACTTTACCTTTTATAGAGGTCTCAGTCATTAAAATAAATAACCATAAATCCCAGCTGCTGGGCTTGACTCTCCCTTTAGAAACGCAATGGAGGCTATGATTGAAGCTCCCGCTCCCATGGCCGAAAGAGATCATGTGCTACTTAGGAGTAAATATTGCCCCCCCCTACTCATAAAATGGCTAAGGATAGTTAAGATAGACTGGTCTGCCAGCAGAAATATGACTTTCAGGCTTGGCATGGCACAGGTCTTCCATGAATGGGCCACATCGCTGCAGCTAAGTTGACAGCCCTGCCGAGATTTCTATTTCTGGTCCATGTGAGGCCTTTACTCCTCCCTGCAGGTACACTGAACTATAGCCAACAACTCTTTAACAATTTCATCTGGTTCGAGAAACGTACAAGACTCACGGCTAAACAAATATTCCGTTCAATAGAAGAAGGTGGATTGGGCATTCCCAAATCACTAATGATATCAGGCATCTCAACTGGGTTATGTGATAGAGTGGCATAGGAAGGATGCAAAAACACAGGTATTTCATGGACCAATCTATTGCGAGAAGGCATGTATGGAAACACCTATGGCTTCCTAAAAAGCACCGACTGTAGGTCCTGGAGTCCTCCCCAATCATGTTAACAATAACAGCTGGGGATAGGAGCATAGTGAAGAAAGTTCTGACCACGATACCCTCTCCTATCACTCCAATATTTAACAATCCAATTTCAACCCCCCCCCCCCGGGTTTCTAAAGATAAGGTCTTTGTCGCATGATGGGGAATAGGTTGTAAAATGATTAGTGATCTCTTTGACCTGGAAGAACGTCAGTTCTTTGAGCAAGTTAAATCGGATTCTGGTGTACCAGAAGGCAAGAGGATCCGATATTTTCAGATCCGACACTGGCCCTCCAACCATGGAATTGAAATTGCGAGCAGACATGTTTTGCTACTAATGGAACAATGGCTTATTACTGAATCTGGGGACAAGCTCATGCTTTCAGAGATCTATAAATTCCTCATATGTGGAAAGGAGTCTGAGAAGATGACTGGCCAGCTGCAGTAGGAGAAAGCTTGGTAGGACACTCTGGGCATGAGAATGGAAGGCAGTTTTCCATCGAGTTAAAACAGCAGCAGCCAGCGCAGCCACTAAGGAGACGCTGATAAAAATATTTCCCTACTAGTACTACACACCACAGCGGTTAAGTGTATGGAACACTGCCAAAGCTAGTACTTGCTGAATAGGTTATGGGAACACTGGGTCACTGTAACACCAGCTCTTAGCACTGGAACGAGGTATTGAATCACATAGATGCCGTGTTCGATAACAAGATGCTGAGGCCACAAGCGTACATCTTTCTTAGGGAGAGGACAGCCTTTACAACTTTCTACAATATCAGAGATACAATATCAGAGAGGCAAGCTGATGATAATTCTCCTGTGTGCGGCCAGGCACATAATTTTAGGAGCGTGAGGAACCCCAACATATTGGATCACCAGCAATGGTTATTTAAAATATAGTACCTAACAGACATGGAAAAAATCTCCATGACAATTGAGCAAAAGGGGAGTGACTTTGTCAAGCGTTGGCAACCATATCTGTGCTTTCTCTCCTCTAACTTTCAAGATCTTACCTGCACCCACTATCTTAAAGTTCTAAGACTGACCAGACATGGGGATGTAGGGCACAAGCACTGATAGTTTCTAAAGTGTGTAACAGAGAGGGCAGCACTTAATTATAGCTCTTGCAAGGACAGGTATAGCAGGGAAGGCTACTGCTTTGGGGTGGTGAGGGTGGGGGTGGAAAGAGGGGGGAGTGAGGTTCAGTTTACAGATTTCCGCTGTTTCCTTATCTCGGTTTTTTTTCCTTTTCAATGGCCTGCTTGCCAGGTGAATGTAGGCGTGTCTTGTATTATGTAATATAAAATTTAATAAAACAAAATTGATTCTACAAAGGAAGGTTTAGTTATTTTGAATATCAAATTCACAAATATATATATTTTTAAAGGATGGTTTAGGTTTGTCAATAGGCTAACTTTGCAAGTTCGAAATAGCTGTTTTAAAACTGAAGACACAAGATGCAATGGCAGGCCTGAGACATGTTTTAAAGGGCTACTTTAGTGAGTGGCACAATGAGTGCTGAAGCCCACTAGTAGCCTTTAATTTATGGGCCCTTGGTACATGTAGTACCATTTATCAGGGACTTCTAAGTAAATTAGATGTTCCTAATTAGGTGTTTACCAATTTAACTATTTTTGAACGGCACAGCACGAACAATGTACTGCTGGTTAACAGGAGTAAAATATGCAGAGTCCTAAATCCAACAAAACGGGTTCATCAAAATTAAGGAAGTGAATGCAAAGTCCTAGGGTAATACCACACAGAAGATGGTCATTTCCATCACCTGTCAGTTCATTTGCAGCTACAAGCTACACTTTGGTGTATATGATAGCCGGTTTGGGGAGACATATTTTGATATTTTAAAGATATTTATATATTTGTGTAACAGACGTCACCTGTGATTTGATCAAATGTAGAGAACAAGAAGAACTTTGTAAGAACAACTAGTGTTTATGGCCAGTTTGATAGATGATATGAAAGCTCATTTAGAAAAGCATTGTGTCGACCATTAGTTGAGAAGTTTTGATCTCACATTTCAAATTCTCATGGCCCTATTCACAAATGTAAATGTACATATGTGGATTTGTTCACATGTAAATTTAAACTTGCACCTAGCATTTCTTAAAATGATTCCCTATGGTAAATTATTTTGAGTCCATGCCTGCGTTATTGTTCTAACAGAGTATGTTGCAGTACCTAAGATTGGCCATGTGTGGTGCCAGATTTACTCCATGGCTGGGCTGAAGTAGTTTTGCGACTGTTTTTAGCCTTTTGGTTTAGAGTAACTGTAGAATTGTTGTTTGTGAATAGATAGCAACCTTCCTCCTCTTTTCTGGGAGAGTATTTGTATTAGTATTTCCCTCCGAAAATCTTTCCAAAATCCTTCCTAAAACTTTTCTATTTTATACTAAGTGTTCCCTATTTTCCAATCACCCTCCCTGGTCCCGTACACATTTACTACAAAGTATTAGACTCATATGTTTGGGGATCTGCCCACAAAACAGATCAGATAGGTGGAGATTTCCCCCTGTAGGTTTGTGAATTGCATTTTGTAGCATGTAAGGAGTACTAATCTAATTTACATACTATATAATGCCTTTTGTGAATTGGGCCCTTACATTTCGGCAGTAAAAAGCAGTAAAGCAATACTCATTCCCAAAATTGTTCAATGCCTGTTTCCAGTTATAAGAATTTGTGTTGACAGAAGTATGAAGACAATCTGTATTTCATAGCAAAGACATTTATTTTTAGTTATAGAATATTTTTTATGACAACACCATCTGAAAATTTCAACTGCTTGTATTTTACATAAATATTGTGATAGATAATGCGCTTCTGCTATTTTATATAAATATAGTGATGATAATCATTATTATGCAATTTAGTCAATGTGCGTTCTTGGCCAATTTGAATTAAAAACTCAGTGCATGATAGCAAAATGTTCTAGTGCATTCTAATATTATATACACATTTCATGGTTATTTAGGTAATTAGATTAGCATTTATCTGTTGAGATGTTTAAATTGAGCCAGTGCAATTGTTAGAATGCGCGCAGGGACACTTTGCATCATCTCTGTATGAAGAGCGCTTATCCATCCTTCTGAGATAAAGTGGATGGAGCAAGCTAAAGACCTGGTGCATCTCTTAAATTGTGACTGGGATGACAAGGAAGTCCACACACCTAGACCAAATCGACAAAGCGAACATCAAAATTGGTCCCATTCGAGACAGTCACTTTCTAGGACACACTTAAAGAGAAAAAGTAGGCTAGCACAAGTGTGTTTCATAAATACCATGCTCGACATGATTGAATATATTATTGTATGCGAAATTAGTAACTATCAGACCAGGAACCACCTAATGGCTGAACTACTAAAATGGACTGGAGTGGATCAGGGAAGGTAAAAACTTTTCAAATAGAAAGATAAGCCTAGCTATAATGAAAGTATCATAGAAAAGGGGCAAAAGGAAAGAGTTAAGACTGCGTCTGAATGTTGAGAAATGAAAGGGCAAAATGCAGGAAGCTCAAACTAAATGAACAACATATTAGAGACACTATTGGGGGCGAGAGATTGAGACTGAACCAGGATTTTAGAAATGAAGGAAATCCAAATATATAAAGGCAGATCCGACAGGCGTTGTGAAATTTACAAATGTGGTAACACAGGTAGGAAATGAACAAAAAAGAAAAGCATGAAGGAAAACATATGACAAGTTTTAAGAGATAAGGAAGAGTGTACAAATCAAAAGAAGACATAAAAAAAGAAGAAAACAGGCTTCGTGCAGACCCATGCAAATTCAATTTTCTCTACAGTGAACTTAATCTATTTGAGACAAAAATGTAAACAACAGCACCATGGGAACGTCCGTATTTGGCTGCACAACAGCATTAGCCTTCAAAAATAGAACGACAATAATTGCTGAGGCGCAATAAAAATAAACTAATGAAAAATAGTTTGCTTATAAAATAACTCAAAATTTAAAAACAAAGAAAACTAGAAAAATGGCAAAAATGTATAACATTGTAAACAAAGAATACCTCAAACATATTTATACCCTTAATCTCTGGCATTAAACCACCATAAGTTGATTTTGGCTTATCAGGCTTCTTTATTTTTTACTCAATTCACTTCACAGACAAGCAAAAAATAAAATGTTCCATGCGACCGGTCCGACAATGGAAAGTTCAGGATAAGAGAAAAAAAATACGAGTTTTATCAGAATTGCTGCAAGCGCTGACCTAGCCACAGAAGAGATTGTACAGGGAGAGGAGCCTTTTCCCAAGGGAAGCTAAACTATACCCAGGCTTTAACCGTAACATTCTCAGTGACTAACTTTAGAAAATATGACGTTCCATTCCAGGGTACAGAACATCTTATGCTGCCCGTGGGCCAATGTCTGTGGCCTGAAGGCTCTATAAATATCATTTTCAGAGTCAGCAAACCTTTGTGGAGGAGACTGTGCGCCACCTGGCCTTGGAGTCGACTGAAAAGCGAAGGACATTTGGAGACGAGCAAAAAGTATATACAAATGTCCAAGCAACTTCTGGATGAGTGAATGAATGAATGAACGGATGATTGAATGGATTGATGGATGAATGAATTGTGATATGTGTTTGATATTTAGAGACATCATACAAGAACTGATCGACATTTACATACTGTATAAAGAAAGGTAAACAGACCTAGACAACATCAATCACCTGTGCAGTCAATAGAGAACGAAGGGCCGATTTGTTTACATTTCAGAGAGTGGAGGAGCTAAAGTTGCTGCAGTGTTTGTGAAAGAGGAAGCAGGACAGCACCAAATCTACTAAGATACCAAACTACTGCTCTCTTCCTAAGCTCTGGTGCATGTTCAAGTTGCCTAGCTCAATTTTTTAAACCTCTGAACCACAGTGGAGAAGTGTGGCTCAATGGTTAGAGCGGCAGACCCTGATGCAGAGGTCTGGCCCGGACCAGGGTTCAATTCCCGCCTCGGCGGGTCTTGGGCTCAATTTCCCCGGACCCGATAATTCTCGCCTCGGTGCCTGTTCTAATCATGGGTCCCACTCTGCAACACTGGGCAATAACTTGCTTAATCTCCACAACGGCCCCAAAAGCGCTAGGATGCCTGGCTTCACCTTGGGGGTGCCCAGGAGTGGGCACTTCACAGGGGAAAAGGCCAGGAAGGGTTCCACAGCGGTATGTGCACAGCGCCTGAGAGACCCTTTCGAGGGTGCGCGGAGCGCTATATAAATGCACTACATTTACAGTGTGAAGGAGTATGTGTGAAATCTGTCATAGGTTTTGTACTGTAAAGATAGCCCTCCAGCGCTAAATACTGTGCTAAGACTTACTGTGTTATGTATGTGTGTAGTACTGTGTAAAACACACAAAGTTTGAAGAGTTTAGCCCAAAAAACTTTTCTCTTCCTTTGAGCCTGCCTCAAGTAGGCCTACTTTTTGGTTGGATAGGGCTTTGCACCATAAACCATGGGTGCTAGTCTGGGAACACCCATGTAAAAGACAATGAGAGGCTCCCTGGATGTAAAGCAAGGCAAAGCAGTGCAAAGCGCCTCTTTGTGTTACTTTCAGGCAACCTTTCGGAGCAAACCAAGTTTTGCACTGGAAAGAAAATAACACTTTGAGCTGGTTTGGGTCCCTTTGGCACAAAGTGCTGATCTCTCTCAAAGACCTGTAACATCAACTATGGATTTAAAACAAAAAAGCTATCAGTCTATGCATTCTAACATGCTACATATATAATGCTAAATTCCAAATTGTGATGTGGACATTTAGACATTGTCTCTAGCACCTATGTTTACATAAACAAATGGAAAAGAGTGGTTGTCGCTTTCTGAGTTGTGAGCTTGAGCATATGGGGGTGTAATGAAGATTGAGATGTGTACCTTCATTGTATCTGTCTATTCTTTTGCATGCCTGTAGTCTTTGTGGTTCTGGTGTGTGCAAATGGAGTGGGATTGTGTAAAGTGTACCGACAACTACAGTGTATCAACACACGCTCTCGGTGCAGTACGATTCACGCACTCAAACACCTCATCGATTTAAACAGCTGCTAGGCATCTTCAGTGTAAATCTGTGGAATGAATTCGGCAGCCTTAGCTCGGCTCGTATGGTGCCCTGGGTTTGTCATGCTGGTGGCATTCACTTTGAGAAAACGTCTGTGTGAGTGAAATCCCTTTATAAAAAGCTCTTCCAGGCCCCGGATGCATTCTGCTATTCTCTTATTTAGAGAATCTTTTTGTTTCCCTCTTTTTCTGTTCCTGAGATTCAGTCTACACCCTTGATGCTAGGATGCTCCATTGGGTGTGACAGAGCACTCTACAAGCGTCATATTCATTCCTTCATTCATTCAGAAATAGAGTTGTGCTCATGCATATGAGAAGTGGGCAATGTCATTGGACAGGTATTGTGTAGGACGAATGCCTGATTTCATCGTCAGATGGCTATGGAGCTTGGTGATGAGATGGAAGAACTCCCTTTTCAAATTTGGGAGTTTCTAATCCATTCGGAGTAGAAGATGGTTTTTACAGATTTAATTTTGACTCAATATAAAGCCATTGTAGGGCTGTTTGCTTCCTTGTGCATATTGACCTAATCTCTTCTTCAATCACTCTCTGCCCTTTGAATTTCCAGTTTAAGGTTCTTTAAATCAAGGGAGACATTGGGATTTTTTTCCTGCATGTTGTGGGGGTGCTTCTGTTATTTAATATCTCTATAAGGAAGAATTGGCTATCCTAAAAGAACTTTGGGATTACTGTCTGCTTGTGGGACAGCCGTGTGTGTCCAGTACTGGTGTTTGAGGCATCAAAACCAGTTTTGAAACATTTCCAGTTGCCCTGCTAGACACATGGGGACAGTGATTCTGATATGGAATCTTAATGGGAAACAGAACCCTATAGCTGTCATTCCAGATTAAAGGTATGGTACCATCAAGTAGATGCCCGACTGCTTGAGTGGGCTCATGTTTCATCAGTTCCTGATGTAAATAACCAAGTAATATATGAAGTTAAGTGGGGTTACTCACAATCGCCTAAGCCACAGATTTAGGTCTCAAAGTTGGACAAGATTCTGCCTATTGATTGGTAGAGTAGCCAGTTCTTCTTTTAAGCTACCTTTTGTAAATACATTTTGCTGGTTCACCTCCCAGGGTAAAGGCCAATATTTGATGTTTATAAGGCAATCTGGCATCCTCAAACTGGTGATGAGCTACCTTGCCTGAAACTGACTCAATGTAACACCTTCCCTAACATTATATTGCTCAGAAACTGAGACTAAATCAAAATACAAGTTACACTGTGGTATAGAGCACTTAAAAAACAGAAGATCTCCCAGTACTTAATTTGAGTCTGGATTACAGGCGAGGCATACCGGCACTAATTTTTGGTGACTGGCATTACATTTTCTCAACATATATGAACCTCTTGCTTGAGGGGACTGGGGAATAGGAGTAAGACATGGGCTGTCTACATTTGCATCTTCCAAGTGAAATATCACAACCACACATAGAAAGCGTGACTAAATGAGACTATTGGTGCTCAGTGTCCTTAGCACAAGAAATACCCTTTAGTTGAGGACCCAAATATGCCATAACGCCTTACACAGCACCCAGATATCTCAAAACATTGTCTGGGATGGCTTCACACACCTCCCTGGGTGTCATGCTTCATCAATGGTTATCCTGCGGTCCTAAGAGTTTGTATGTGTGCTTGGGAAGTTTAAAGGGTGCTTGTTTGTAGACTGTGAGTTAGTTAACTTCTTCAAGGTGTGGTGTAATTTTGAGTGTGGGGTGGGTAGGTTGAGCATGAGTCTGGCCTCTGAGTTTTGTATAGTCTGGAGTCTTTCGGTCAGTTGAACGTTGCTTACTGCACAAAGTGCAGTGCCATAGTCCAGCTTGCTGCTGATAAGCGCTTGGGTGATGGTTCTATGAGTGTTGGTAGGGAGGCTTTGGAAACTATTTTTGAGCATCTTGAGTGTGAGGAAGCAAAAAGTAAAGACTGTGTTTACTTGCTCTGTCTTGGTGAGCCTTGTGTCGATTATTCGTACCAGGTGTTTGCATTTGTCATCGGTGGAGTGTAGGTCGGAGTTCAGCAGGCCACCATGTGGAGTAAAGTGTTTTTGTGTAAGATAACTACGTCTGTCTGGTCTGTGTTGAGCTTGAGGCAGTTGTTTTTCATACGTGTGGTGAATTTGGACATGCAGGTGGAGAAGTTGGTCCGAGTGTTCGGTGTCTTGTCAGAGAGGGAAGTTATAAGCCAGGTGTCAGCTGTGTAAGGTATGATGCTAATTCCATGGGCATAGAGGATGCTGGTGGCAATTGTGGCTATGTAGGCTTTGCACAGGATGGGGCTGAGTGATTATCCTTGCAGCACTCTACAGCTGAGGTTGGTGGTGACTGAGTTGAAGAGGGATATATTGACCAACTAGATGCAGCGTGTAAAGGAGATGGTTCACTGAAATGTGGGTCATTGCATGCAGGTTTCGTGCACTCATTGGATGAAGCTGGAGTGGAAAATTGAGTCATAGGTCCAAAAGGATGAGGACAGCGGTGTCTCCTCTGTCCATGATCAGTCTAATGTTGTTCATGGCAGCAATTACTGTGGCCTCTGTGCTGTGGTTGGGTCTGAATTGGGATTGGGTGGTGTTGAAGAGGTGCTTGTAACTGTGGAAGGTGGCTAGGCATTTATAAAAATGTTCTATGACTTTTACTGGGTGGGGTAGTAGGGAGATCCGCTGGCAGTTGGCTAGCTTCTTTGGGTCAGCTGAAGGTTTCTTGAGGAGGGGAAGTACTGGTGGCGTGTTTCCAGGTGTCTTGGAATGGAAGCTGAATTAATCAAGTCATTCAGGATTGGGATGAGGATTGCTCTGAGGGGGTCCAGTCCCGTGGTGAAGATGTGGTGGGCTGGTTTGCGAGGGTGCTCAGGAGTCAATGGACTGCAAGGTAGTTGCAGTTTCTTGAGTGGTGATGGTGGTCCAGGTGCTCAGGGTAGCTCGCCGGGTATTGGTTGTGATGGGCAGGAAGGCTGCGAGGGTGGAAGGGTCTGTTTGGGGCTCAAAGTTATTGAAGATGCTGGCGATCTTGTTGTTTGCTGAAGAAGTGGGATAGCTAGGAGCACAGGTCCTGGTCCTGTTAAGGTGTGATACTGATGGATCTAGCTGCTGGAGAGGTAAAATCTTTCACGATGTCGAAGATTTACATGGTGCTGTTGGTGCCGCAATTGATGTGATTGATGGACAGAAACTTGGATGAATGCAAGCTCAGAGCCGGATATTGTCCAAGCACTCCCTCCAGATTACGTAATACAGAGGTTGGAGAGAGCTGTAGGTAAAGGAGGTGGCATTGCCGTTGTTTATAAAAGCCACTTCAACTGTTGGACTTTCGGGAGTCCTCTCCCCGATTGTGAAAATCTCCACTTCTCAATCGGATTCACACCTATGCTCTCCCTCTCAGGTAATTTAATTTACCGACTCCTCTGGATCTATGGGTCAATTCTGCAAATTACTACCAGAAATTGACGCCAATCTTGCAGGCACCGCCTCGAATTTCACTCTTCTGGATGATTTTAATGTTCATTTTGATGACCCTGCTTCGACGACCGCAATTGAGCTCTCCCATGATCTTGCAGCCCTTCAGCTCATACAGAAAGTGGTTCATGCAACACATGCAAAAGGACATCTCCTTGACCCTCTATTCTCAAATCTGGTGGAGTAACTTGGCCAGGAACCGTTCCTATTCCTTGGTCAGATCATTTTCTGATTCCTTTCTGTTGGTCTCCCACCTATGTCACACCTCCTAGTCAGCCAGCTCAAATTACAGCTCGATGCTCACCGAAACGCTCTTTAGAAAAGTGGGTACCTGTATTGGAAAATTCTAAGCCATACCCTGACATTGACCCAATTGTGGCTAACAATCAATTCAACAGTTGGATCGAGGGGTCATTATACCAGGTCCCTACGAAGAAATCTATCCAGACGCATAAAGAGGCAAGCAGAATGGCATGGTACACCCCTAAACTCTGAGAGTTAAAGCAGATCTGCAAAAAAATGGAGAGAAGCTGGAGAAAAGTGTTTTCTCCAAGCAAGCAAAAGGAGTTTGGGACGCCATCAAAAACAATTAAACTGAAATCAACAAAGCTCAGACCTCCTACTATGAGGAAAAAATCTCTTTGGCAGCTAACTCCCCTCATGAAACTTTTCGTATTATAAAAAAATTACTGAAAACACCCTCCCCCCTGATACTCTTGAAGCTTCGGACCAACGCTGCAATGAACTTGCAGACTATTTTTATAATAACATTCAAACCATTTATAGCTCCTTTGCCCCGGTCGACTGTCAGACCAGTCTTCACCTTGAAGACCCCTGCCTTTGGAGTAGAGAACTTCCTCTAAAGGCTTTTCCGTTGTTGGACTTGGAAACATTCCAGACTACTTCAGCACTTGTAAAAAGTGGGTCGCCTAGAGACCCCGTTCCACTTAAGATCTTGAATCAAGTGGTTGAATTAGCCGGCCCTGTTATCTTGGATCTGATCAACTCCTCGTTGTCCGCCGGGTGGTCCCTCCATCATGGAAAAAAGCTATGGTCATATCCCTTTTGAAAAAACCCAGGCTGGACCCAGACTGCCTTGGCAATTATTGACCTATCTCGCTCCTCCCAGGGATTAGCAAAATTGCAGAGAAGTATGCCAATTCGGTGCTCTCTAAGCACCTGGAATCTCTTAACCTTCTCCACTCCTCCCAAACTGGCTTCCATCCGCGCCAAGGAACGGAAACGGCATTGCTGGCAGTCGTTCAAGACTCCAGTAAAATCCTTGATGCTGGTGGCTCATTTGCTGCGATCCTCTTAGACCTCAGCGTGGCCTTTGATATGGTCAACCACCGTATCTTGGTCCAACGACTTAGAAGTCTGGGGGTGTCTGGAGCCGCACTCACTTGGCTGCAATCTTTCGTGGAGGGTAGGTCGTTCCAGGTATTTGAGGGTGGGGCCATTTCAAAACCTTTGCCTCTCCATTGTGGGGTTTCTCACGGTTCCTCCCTGAGCCCTACTCTTTTTAATGTTTACATGGCCCCTCTTTCAGACATTGTTCTCCCCTTTGGGGTGAATATTGTGACCTATGCTGATGACACTCAGCTGGTTCAATGAAGACAGAGCCTATATCTGCCTCTGTCCCTGCTTGGAAGAGGTAACTAAATGGATGGAACTCTCATGCCTGAAATTGAATAGTGACAAGACAGAGCTCATGCTTCTCGGCAACCCCTCCCTATTCAAGGTAGACACCATGTGGTCAGTGTGTATGGGTCCCGCACCCGTTCCCAAGCAAGAGATAAAGAGCCTCGGTTTTTGGCTTGATTCAGATCTTAGCTTTAAAACCCAAGCCAGGAAGGTTGTGGCGTCTTACTTTGCCATTATAAGAATGCTCCGCAAAGTGCTTCCTTTGCTCCCCTTCCAAGCTAGAAAGCTCATGGTCCAGGCGCTCATTCTATCGCGCCTGGACTATGGAAATGCCCTTTATCTTGGGGCTCCGAGCTCGGTCCTTACCAAACTTCAAACTGTGCAGAATTGTGCCGCAAGGATTCGCTTGGGGACTCCAAGTAGACAATCGGCAAAACCCGCCGTTAAATTCCTTCACTGGCTTCCAGACCGGGAGAGAGTTCATTTTAAGACCTTATGCATTACTCATAAGATGATAGGTGGGAAAGGACCAGCTATTTCCCCTCTGGTCCAGCCCTATCAAGCGAACAGGCAACTGCGCTCTAATGAACAACATTTGGCCGTAGTTCCCAGAATTAAGAGAGCCAAAAGTGGTGGCCGTCTTTTTTCGTATAATGCCTCAAAACTTTGGCACTCTCTCCCTCTTCATTTATGAAAGGAGACCAATCATATAGCCTTTCGTAAGCTGTTGAAAACATGGCTCTTCCTCAAGTGATCTTTATGAAGCTTCAACTCACTGCTTAGCACTGGGATGCCTTCGGGTAGCCATGCGCTTTACAAGTGTTGTTTTATTCATTCATTCATGGGGTGTTTGATAATTCTGATTTGCTGATGGTAGTGTCTGAAGGTGGATCTGTAGGTGCTCTCGTTAGTGTCCTCCTATGTCTCCATCTGCATTCTAGTTGCTTCGAATGGTGTTTGGTGTCTCTGAGCTCTTCCAAATACCACCTTGTAAGAAGTCTGGTTCTTGTGGATTTGGTGATTCTGAGAGGAGGCAAGGTGTCTGTGCAGGTGGTGGTCCAGGCATTAAAGTTGGAGATGGATCTTGGGAGGATGTTGTGGTGTTGTTGCTGGTGGTGTAGGAGTTCTGAGGACCAGGTTTATTCTGCTATATTGTTCCAGTCTCCTTGTGAAGACTTGTGAGTCTGCGGTGGTGGCGATGGGTATGGAGAAGTGGACTATGGTGTGGTTCAACCAGGTGATTTGTGTGGCTTGTCCATTGTTATTTGCTGAAACTGGTGAAGATGGGGTCCACTCGTTGTCAGTCAGTGTTTGTGGGCCTTAAACTAGCTGGGTGAGTCCGAGGTTTGACACCTCCTCAAGACGGTTGCTCTTGTTGGGCTCTCAAGCAAATAGTAGAAGAAGGCTGTGGTATTGGATACAATCTATTTGCCAATATGGTGCAATCACCATTACATGCCAAACCTAACACTGGTGTGGGCACAATTGCAAGTGAAACCTAAAAACATATACAAATTTAAATTATTTTATTAAATTCATAATTCACTCAATATGGCCATAAAAAAACACTGTTGAGAGCAGATGTATTGGCTTTGCTAATGCTTCTTATTTATTGTCGTCAGTTAAACACAAATATTTTGTGTTTAGGTTTTCAAAAACGTAAAATATTTACAATGTATTAATTTAAAATCCTCTTTACTCCTCAGCAAGTAATCCTTCCCGCCCGGTTCTATTTCATAGAAAATAATACATCTTTACTAAAAAAAAAAAAAGTCAATTTCCCAAGTCAAATACTTTAAATAAATTGCAAATTAAAGCAGAAGCACAGACCTAGAATATAACTCACTGCCCAATTCAAATCCTCCCCGACGTGGACGACATTTTGCATCACTTTCACCTGAGCCGCAAAACCATACGGCTCCTATAAGCAGATAATTAACTATCAAACAATAGCATGGGCTTTAGAGATTAACTCGGCTAAGGATAACAGGGGGAACTCATTAATGCCTCACAAGAGGATGGGGGCGATTAACTGTCAAGGAGACAATAGGACTGGCCCAAAAGGGTGATGCTGAGCGATAGCAAGACGGAAGGCAGGGGCCAGGACATTATTAAGCAAACATCGTTGGATATTTTAAGTACTTAATGTTGAAAAGTCTTTAATCCCCTGATGCACTAATTCCTCATACCAATGCCAATCCCTGGTTCAGAGATAACAAAAACTTTCCTAAAGAAAACTGTCTCCTTTCAAACAGACAATAAACGTGTTGTGTTGCCGTATAATGATGCCGGTGTCTCATTGGAGAATTAATGTGCAATTGATCGGGAGTGAAAGAATACCCTTATTGGACAGACTTAAAAAAAAAAAAAAAAATGGCTCATGAGGTATCAAGGAACAAAGTAAACCTCCCAGATCTAAAGTCCTAGCGGTCCACACACACGTAGAGTCCTAGCAAACGGACTGTTGCCCTTCTCCAATAGAGATCTCATAGGATTAATAGAATAGGAAGCCATTTTCCTAATATTTGTTAAGTGCTAATACATAATAAACCATATCTATTCTACAAGGCGTTTCACGAGAGTTAGCCTATTTCCAAAGTACAAAGACAATTCCTATTTGTAAAGCGCCAGCATACCACCACCGTAAGGGGTACCAAGGCGCTAGGGGCCGCCAAGGAGATTAGGTGAGCTCTTGTCCATGCACACGATGCTGAGCTGAGCTGCTGTTGGCGCCAGGGATCGAACCGTGAGCCCCTGCGCTCCAGAGTCAGCCACTCGGACCGCTTTCCCACACCCCTCACTCACGTGGAGTTTTACATTTCATACTCAGACTGGATCCTAAGGTAGCGAGAAACATAAAGCTCGAACCTTCCAGCATTGGCAGAGCCACCGCAGATTCGCAGAAAACTTTCCTCAGATAGATTTACATACCGTTAATACACATATGAATCACTGGTGTAGCTGTAATATTAAAACATTTGAAAGAGCACCTGCAATCTTGGACCACTGCCTGGCAACCCCGATGTAAATAAATAGTCCCAAAATACTACGACGCACAGTGTCACAGCATTTAACATATGGCACACTGCTCCGCTCTAAAAGGCTAGTATACCTTTAAAATGTATTCATGTCTCTTGAGTAGGGCGATTGGCCACCACTAAAGACGGTACGCGGGACTCTAATCCTTAGAATGGCGATCAGTTTTGAACTAAGGACCTTGACGTGTCTCAGCTTCTTCTAACCACTTCTCCATGGTCATGGTGCTGTGCCTTCTTAGGGAAGTTGGGCGCATTTGCACTTGCTGTGCCAGTGGTGAGACTGAGTCCCACTTCAGAAGATTACCCAACTTCAGAGACGGACTTGACACAGATAACCTTGGCTGCATTCTCCTAATACTCCAGGAATACTCCCTCTCTATGGCCTGATGGTGTGGATGCTGATCACCAGACCACTGTGAGTCCATCATCAGTATTGGCAGTGAAGACAATTCGCTGACGTGGCTGAACCAAACCAACCTTTAAAGCCCAGCTCCCTCTCCCACTGGACCAATCTGCTTCTGCCCATCTCTTCTGCTGGGATGAGCGTGTGGTGTAGTGCTAACCCCAACGGAACATCGCCGCATTGTAGAAATGGAAAGGTATGCCCAACCTTGAGCTGTCACTGTCTCTGATGACATCCCTGACAACTTTAACAAATGTACTAGTAGGGCGCTTGGGTCTGTAACAACAGGGGCCTGGAAGACAAAGTGTAGAAGACCAGCATAGCAGCGATAGGCATAGTTGAACTGTAGGGAGCTGCAGGTGCTGGCAGTTCCCTCTCTACAGACGGTCTTCTAAGTGATTGCAGGAGACCATTTCTAGCGGCCATATAGACAAACAGTTGCCATGTTGAATTAATTAAGCAGTCATGACCATAAAAGGGGACTGATGCCTCAGTTCTACAGTTGCCATTTTCCATTCAACAATGCTGTGTTGTTCTAGTTCTGTAAGCACCCGATATTGTTTCTGTTTTACCCATGCGATATACAGGCTGACCATCAGTGGCTCCTCTGCAGCAGGTGTGTCCTTTGGCAACTTGCCTTTTTCCGTCTTTTTTATGACCATATTTCACTGAACATTTATATTGCTAATTTGCCTCATGGGACCACAGTACCAATGGATGGACGCTAGTGGCCTGCATCTATATGCCGAATATTCTCTAATATGTAAGACCTGCGTGCTCCATTCTACTCCTCAGATACACTAGCTGCTTTGACACCAGGCGCTGTGGAGCTAGATTTTGGAGAACGTTTCTGATTTCAAGATTTATGTTAGACCACTCACCCAACCTGAGTGAATGTTGCCTTATCTTTCAGGGTCATACTTTTCTACATTGAACAGACTCAGTATTGCTTCTATTTGTTCTGCTTCTTGGCCTTCCAACCCACTCTGGAGCTGACTAAAGTCTCATCAAAAGTAGGCTAGGCAGTTGCTATTATTGGAAGTTGCAAACTATAGGCCTAAAACACTACCTGATGGTTCGTCTGTTGCAATAATACAGGATGTCACTCTTGAAGAAAGAATTGGCAGGCATCAAACTTTCTACTGGGTTGGTAGACATAACTGTAACCATGACAGCACCTGAGGTTCAGTCAGGGCTGGCTTTAGTGTTGGTGGCGCCCAGTGCAACAATAGTTTTTAGCACCCACCCCCCATAACTCCCTCCTCAAATTCCCTCACTACCACCCGGCAAAAGTGCCCCTCATCTCTCCATAGCCCCTCTCTAGCATACATTTCAGTTGTTGTAAAGCGCTGGTAAAGGCTGACTTTACGAATCCACTCACCTATTCACTTTAAATACAGATCTGCTGTTTGCATACTAACCCTGTGCACTACTTTATAATGAGTCAAAACTGTCACTAGAAAAAACTCGGATCTCTATCTCTAGCAGGAACATTAATCACAAGAGTTATCTTGACATTTTCATTGCTGCCTGAAATCTGGACACGCAAGAAACTCTGCATCAGCTGCATTTAGAGCAGGGGAGAGGATGTAGCCTTACGGCTAGAGCGGTCGACCTCGAAGCTAGGGAACGGGGTTCAAGTCTCGGCAACGACGCTCAACATCCTGTGATTCTGGGCAAATCACTTAATCTCCCCGCCTAATAAAAATGAAGGTGTCCTTATGTAACGAAACTGGTGCTCATGTAAAGCGCTCTCATACCTGATGTCTCGGGTCTAGTTCGCACTATATACAACTCTAGAAAAAAAAATGTAAATCATAAGTTTGTGCTAAATACAGCTTCCCCACCGGAGGTCAGCCCCCCCTCCCCATTGCCCCAGTCCACATCAGCGCCCAGTGCGGTCGCACCAGTCGCACTGCCCTAAAGCTGGCCCTGAGTTCAGTCACTCATGGCAAATACTACGTCGTACAATCGGTGTCTGGAAACCAAAGAAAAAAGATTAAAGGGCATGGTGGACAAACTGAACTGTACCTAAGACTGCAGTCAAGGGATAATTCATCTCGACAGGAAACCAATAACCTTGAGGATAAGAGTTCCAGAGAAAATGTGCACTTTTTAGGATTGATGGAAAAAGTTGGAAACCAAAATATGCACACTTTCCTAGTCAATTTTCTCAATGATCTTATAAACAGTGGTCCCTCACAAGAAGGATTAGGAGAAAAAGTCAATATAGAGATACAATGAGATCTATATTAGATTATCCGTCCGTACAATAGTACTTTCATATATTTTATATTTGCAAAAAGACAAAAATAATAAAGTGGAAACACAAACACTGTGACAATTAAAAAGAAAACAGAGGCTCAGGCATTTCTAAGTGCTTGAAGAGAAGTAAAAAAATGCCAAGCAAATATGAAGACAAACACCACAGCACAATTAGTTAGATAATTTATATGACACTCTTAAGGTGTCAAGAAGTCGACCATGTGTCGATCCCTTACAACCATAGTGCCAGGATCATCATCAGTACATAGACATGTATGCCTGAGACAAATGCCTGTTGATCGCTTACAACAGTAAGTATGGTCCCACAGGGGACTAGGAAGAACTAAAGAGGCAAGCGTGTTGCCCCGTGCCAATTGGAGGACCACTTAGGGGGTCCGGTCACTGTAATCTAATTAAGTGGATCCATATAGGAAATGTACTAGTATGCCAAGATTGGCAATCCAGTTGGGAATGCTGGACAATGTATTCGTTTTCGCAGCAAGGGTTAAGCTCCTAATGATACGTGACCGATGGTAGTGCCAGAGTGCTGTAGTGCACCATCGCCA